>NC_092237.1:4869804-4909804 GCF_036320965.1 Panulirus ornatus
AGTTTCATTAAAATCTGAAGAACTTGAAAATCTGAGCAAATATTACCCAAGGCTATAGCCTAGGATTTTTCTTGATTATTTTGAAAAAATAGATTTTCCTGAAAATTTCAGCATAGATCCTTATACGTGTGTTGAATGACAATCTTTGGTTATAACCTTAAGATTCGTGTAATTAGTCGAGTAATTAGCATATTAATGTAATTAATCATAATTAATATTAAATCTGTGGTTAAGCGTTCAATTTTACGAAATAGAGTCTTTTGACTCGATATCCTTAATCACCATATAGAATACCACATATACCCTGAGTTTCATTAAAATCTGAAGAACTTGAAAATCTGAGCAAAATATTACCCAAGGCTATATAGCCTAGGATTTTTCTTGATTTTTTTGAAAAAATAGATTTTCCTGAAAATTTCAGCATAGATCCTTGTACGTGTGTTGAATTACAATCTTTGGTTATAACCTCAAGATTCGTGTAATTAGTCGAGTAATTAGCATATTAATGTCATTAATCATAATTAATATTAAATCTGTGGTCAAGCGCTCAATTTTACGAAATGCAGTCTTTTGACTGGATGTCCTTAATCACCATATAGAATACCACATATACCCTGAGTTTCATTAAAATCTGAAGAACTTGAAAATCTGAGCAAAATATTATCCAATATAGCCTAGGATTTTTCTTGATTTTTTTGAAAAAATAGATTTTCCTGAAAATTTCAGCATACATCCTTGTACGTGTGTTGAATGACAATCTTTGGTTATAACCTTAAGATTCGTGTAATTAGTCGGGTAATTAGCATATTAATATAATTAATAATAATTAATATTAGATATGTGGTTAAGCGCTCCATTTTACGAAATGCAGTCTTTTGACTCGATATCCTTAATCACCATATAGAATACCACATATACTCTGAGTTTCATTAAAATCTGAAGAACTTGAAAATCTGAGCAAAATATTACCCAAGGCTATAGCTAGGATTTTTATTGATTTTTTTGAAAAAATAGATTTTACTGAAAATTTCAGCATAGATCCTTATACGTGTGTTGAATGACAATCTTTCGTTATAACCTTAAGATTCGTGTAATTATTCGAGTAATTAGCATATTAATATAATTAATAATAATTAATATTAAATATGTGGTTAAGCGCTCAATTTTACGAAATGCAGTCTTTTGACTCGATGTCCTTAATCACCATATAGAATACCACATATACCCTGAGTTTCATTAAAATCTGAAGAACTTGAAAATCTGAGCAAAATATTACCCAAGGCTATAGCCTAGGATTTTTCTTGATTTTTTTGAAAAAATAGATTTTCCTGAAAATTTCAGCATACATCCTTGTACGTGTGTTGAATGACAATCTTTCGTTATAACCTTAAGATTCGTGTAATTAGTCGAGTAATTAGCATATTAATATAATTAATTATAATTAATATTAAATATGTGGTTAAAAGCTCAATTTTACGAAATGCAGTCTTTTGACTCGATATCCTTAATCACCATAGAAAATACCACATATTCCCAGAGTTTCATTAAAATCTGAAGAACTTGAAAATCTGAGCAAAATATTACCCAAGGCTATAGCCTAGGATTTTTCTTGATTTTTTTGGAAAAATAGATTTTCCTGAAAATTTCAGCATAGATCCTTGTACGTGTGTTGAATGACAATCTTTGGTTATAACCTTAAGATTCGTGTAATTAGTGAAGTAATTAGCATATTGATATAATTAATTATAATCAATATTAAATATGTGGTTAAGCGCTCAATTTTACGAAATGCAGTCTTTTGACTCGATATCCTTAATCACCATATAGAATACCACATATACCCTGAGTTTCATTAAAATCTAAAGAACTTGAAAATCTGAGGAAAACATTATCCAAGGCTATAGCCTAGGATTTTTCTTGTTTTTTTTGAAAAAATAGATTTTCCTGAAAATTTCAGCATAGATCCTTGTACGTGTGTTGAATGACAATCTTTGGTTACAACCTTGAGATTCGTGTAATTAGTCGAGTAATTATCATATTAATATAATCAATTATAATTAATATTAAATATGTGGTTAAGAGGTCAATTTTACGAAATGCAGTCTTTTGACTCGATATCCTTAATCACCATAGAGAATACCACATATTCCCAGAATTTCATTAAAATCTGAAGAACTTGAAAATAGATTTTCCTGAAAATTTCAGCATAGATCCTTGTACGTGTGTTGAATGACAATCTTTGGTTATAACTTTAAGATTCGTGTAATCAGTCGAGTAATTAGCATATTAATATAATTAATTAAAATCAATATTAAATATGTGGTTAAGCGCTCAATTTTACGCAATGCAGTCTTTTCATTCGATATCCTTAATCACCATATAGAATACCACATATACCCTGAGTTTCATTAAAATCTGAAGAACTTGAAAATCTGAGCAAAATATTACCCAAGGCTATAGCCTAGGATTTTTCTTGATTTTTTTGAAAAAATAGATTTTCCTGAAAATTTCAGCATAGATCCTTGTACGTGTGTTGAATGACAATCTTTGGTTATAACCTAAAGATTCGTGTAATTAGTCGAGTAATTGCAAATTAATGTAATTAATCATAATTTATATTAAATCTGTGGTTAAGCGCTCAATTTTACGAAATGCAGTCTTTTGACTCGATATCCTTAATCACCATATAGAATACCACATATACTCTCAGTTTCATTAAAATCTGAAGAACTTCAAAATCTTAGAAAAATATTACCCAAGGCTATAGCCTAGGATTTTTCTTGATTTTTTTAAAAAATAGATTTTCCTGAAAATTTCAGTATAGATCCTTGTACGTGTGTTGAATGACAATCTTTGGTTATAACCTTAAGATTCGTGTAATTAGTCAAGTAATTAGCATATTGATAAAATTAATTATAATCAATATTAAATATGTGGTTAAGCGCTCAATTTTACGAAATGCAGTCTTTTCACTCGATATCCTTAATCACCATATAGAATACCACATATACCCTCAGTTTCATTAAAATCTGAAGAACTTGAAAATCTGAGGAAAATATTACCCAAGGCTATAGCCTAGGATTTTTCTTGATTTTTTTGAAAAAATAGATTTTCCTGAAAATTTCAGCATAGATCCTTGTACGTGTGTTGAATGACAATCTTTGGTTATAACCTCAAGATTCGTGTAATTAGTCGAGTAATTAGCATATTAATGTCATTAATCATAATTAATATTAAATCTGTGGTTAAGCGCTCAATTTTACGAAATGCAGTCTTTTGAATCGATGTCCTTAATCACCATATAGAATACCACATATACCCTGAGTTTCATTAAAATCTGAAGAACTTGAAAATCTTAGCAAAATATTACCCAAGGCTATAGCCTAGGATTTTTCTTGATTTTTTTGAAAAAATAGATTTTCCTGAAAATTTCAGTATAGATCCTTGTACGTGTGTTGAATGACAATCTTTGGTTATAACCTTAAGATTCGTGTAATTAGTCAAGTAATTAGCATATTGATATAATTAACTTCAATCAATATTAAATATGTGGTTAATCGCTCAATTTTACAAAATGCAGTCTTTTGACTCAATATCCTTAATCACCATATAGAATACCACATATACCCTGAGTTTCATTAAAATCTGAAGAACTTGAAAATCTGAGCAAAATATTACTAAAAGCCTAGGATTTTTCTTGATTTTTTTTTGAAAAAATAGATTTTCCTGAAAATTTCAGCATAGATCCTTGTACGTGTGTTGAATGACAATCTTTGGTTACAACCTTGAGATTCGTGTAATTAGTCGAGTAATTAGCATATTAATATAATCAATTATAATTAATATTAAATATGTGGTTAAGAGCTCAATTTTACGAAATGCAGTCTTTTGACTCGATATCCTTAATCACCATAAAGAATACCACATATTCCCAGAGTTTTATTAAAATCTGAAGAACTTGAAAAATCTTAGCAAAATATTACCCAAGGCTATAGCCTAGGATTTTTCTTGATTTTTTGAAAAAATAGATTTTCCTGAAAATTTCAGCATAGATCCGTGTACGTGTGTTGAATGACAATCTTTGGTTATAACCTTAAGATTCGTGTAATCAGTCGAGTAATTAGCATATTAATGTAATTAATTATAATTAATATTAAATATGTGGTTAAGCGCTCAATTTTACGAATTGCAGTCTTTTGACTCGATATCCTTAATCACCATATAGAATACCACATATACCCTGAGTTTCATTAAAATCTGAAGAACTTGAAAATCTGAGCAAAATATTACCCAAGGCTATAGCCTAGGATTTTTCTTGATTTTTTTTGAAAAAATAGATTTTCCTGAAAATTTCAGTATAGATCCTTGTACGTGTGTTGAATGACAATCTTTGGTTATAACCTTAAGATTCGTGTAATTAGTCAAGTAATTAGCATATTGATATAATTAATTATAATCAATATTAAATATGTGGTTAAGCGTACCGTAACAAAAACACTTTTCCTTCATGACCTCGAAGTGAGGCAGACTCGGGTAGAAAATAGACTTCCGCTGCCTAAGAATATACTGACAAGACCCTTTTGGGCGTGATGAGACTTTAGACCTTCCATGCTCGGTTGTTAAGCATTATATGAAAACGTTAGTTTCAGTGTTGCGTATTCCTATTATTAACATTTAGAAAAATTTAGCGTTTTTTCATGAAGAAAATGTTAATCCTTGATTTGAAAAGGCGTTGGGTGGTATGTGAGCTCCTAGTGGTGTGGGTGTTGAGGAGTATCGTTGTGGAGCGTCGGGCTAGTGTCGTGCGCCGTCATACTGAAGCGTCGTGCGCCATCATACTCAAGGGTCGTGCGAACCTTCGTGCCGAAGGGTGGTACTGTACCTTCGTGATTAAGGGTCGTACCGTCGTTTAGGAGACTCGGGGTCCGTTCCAGCAGGAGGTGGCTAGAGACAGTCCAATTATCTGTCGCCTCGCACACCCTTGACTGTCCAAGATTATCCTGGTGTGGGTTTAGCCCTCGCTCGGGAACGCAGGTTCGAGTCCCGTCGTCCAAGACACAGGGACGTGTGTTGTTGTTAGTTCCCAGGCTGGTACTCGGCCTACCGAACTATAAGGTTTCGTGGAGACGCCGCGCCGGAGGCTTCACCGCACTTGTTTTGATCTTATATATATATATATATATATATATATATATATATATATATATTTATATATATATATATATATATATATATATATGTATATATATATACATATATATATTTATGTAGCGACATTCCCTAGTGTCGGCAGGAGTTGGGGAGGGGAGGGAGGCTGGGTAATACTGCAGCGAGCGCCCCGGGGGACACATTCTTTATCGACACAGATCCTAGCGGAGGAAGGGGACGGATGGTGGCTTGCCTGAGCCGCGGGGCCCATCATGGAGAGAGAGAGAGAGAGAGAGAGAGAGAGAGAGAGAGAGAGAGAGAGAGAGAGATGGAAAGGAGGGAAGGAGAGTAGAAAGCCTTTGACTAGCTGGGTTTACGCCTTGGGGGTCGCCGTAGGCGAGGTCCACCCATGTACGTACTGGAGAAGTCTGTCATGATTTGTGGCTATGCCTAACATTTTGCTTATCATGTCGCTTATCAGTCGTTGTGACCCGGTCACTCTCAGGGGCTCCTGTGTGCTCTCTGCCCATCGCCTGCAGGATGGGCAGAGAGCACAGCATCACGCCTGCCTCCCTCCGGTCGTACCAGTCCATCACCCCCCGTAAATCATCACAACCCTCCCCCCACCTACCCCTCCTGGTCATCACAGCCCCCCAGTAAACCCCTTAGACAACCTGGTCGTCGCAAAGCCACACCCTGGTCGTCACGACACTACCGACCGACCGCACGTACGGAGCGCCTCGGCGCTGTAAAATTCTGCGCTTTATACCCGGACGGAAGAAAGGATGTCTTGCCATGAGTGTTCAGTCTGTCATGGGTTAGAGGGTGAAAGGGAGGGGGGGGGAAGACCTTAGCCTCACGCGATCACAGTTCGGACGCCGATGTGTTTTGTGTTCCAGGGGTGAGAGTTCACGTGATTTGATTACTGTTGGAGGGTTCGTAATGAGAGTCGGAAGTTCGCGTACTTCAAACGCTGCCTTTAATTCACTATGGTGTCGTCATGGGTATTTATTTTCCGTTTCTTTTTTTCTGTTTTAGGAGAAGGGGAGGGAGGGGACTGTGTGTTCGTACAGAGTACAGCGGGATGTTTTGGTTGATCAGCTGTTACCATGTTATGCTGTCATGGGTTGCGACATTGTTTCTTGGTAATTGGGAGAAGAAACCCATCGAGTGGTGGTGAGAGGTGATGGGGATGACTTGTGTGGGAGTGTGTGTAGGATGGGTGGTTATAAATAACAATGATTTGGTGTTGAACCTCACAAAGACGACATTACGACACCTGAGTATGATGTCCTGGCTTTCCAATTGACCTCTCTTACATACAGGTGAATGGAACAAAGCAAGTGATCATTTTGTGAATGCTGACAACATACCGTGCAAAAGTTTACAGGGTCGCATGATGGGAAGTTGAAGAGATGAGTGACCCCATGAGTATAGAGGACCCCTTCCCTTCGCCATACAGCACGTAGAGGTGTAGGTAATTAAAGGTGAGAGGTTTAACTGTTGAGGGAAGTCGTACGCTCGTGCAGACAAACACACATTGTGCTTAGCGTCGCTGATCATGATTCATGCACGAGCTCGCCCGGGTTCGAATCCCGGGCGCGACTTTTGGCTCACAGCCAGGCCACCTCTTCATCATCCACCTGGGGCGGGTCGATAAATGGGTACCTGGCTTAAGACTGGATTGTGTGTGTGTCTCCACGCACGCGGAAGTAAAGACGATATATATATATATATATATATATATATATATATATATATATATATATATATATATATATATATATATATATATATATATATATATATATATATATATGAGGGGTGAGACAATACCAGTGTGAAATTCTCCCTCCGTATCACGCAAATAGTAATCACACACAGTAATGATAGACAGTGAGCGACAGGTAAGGTGATGTGGCGTGCTGAAGGCGGGCCCAGAGGGAATGCTGGCGTGGAGGTGATTACCACCCGTCTGGACTACTGACCTCGTTTCTATGGGTTACTCGTAATTAGTGTCTCGTACTACTACACTAACCAATAGCCTAATGATGCAGGCTTGTGCAGGTTCAGGGTTCTGTGCTGGGTGAGGGCCCTGTGCAGAGATGAGGGCCCTGTGCAGAGATGAGGGCCCTTTGCAGAGATGAGGGCCCTGTGCAGGGTGAGGGCTGTAGGGACAGGGTGACCTGGCAGCTTTCGAGTGTCAATACGTGTCTTCTTGATTTGTTTGTGTTGTGTATATGGTTTGTTGTTCGCGTGCGCGAATATTGAACTGATTTTTGTTGTTTAATCAGTTGTATGTGACACACACACACACACACACGTGCGCGTATATAGTGTTTGTGTTTATGGTTGTACTTTTTTTTATAAATCGCCAAAATTTCATGACCTTCTGCTAGTGTTACCGAGGGCGTGGGCATGACAGGTTGTCCATCACCAGGAAGCTCATTACTGGTGGGAGCATTAATACCTGGGGCGGGAGAGCAAGGCTTTGATGTCGTCATTATCGACCAGGTCGCCGCCATTAGTCTACCCGTGCCACGGACGGACGGACGGCTCCTGAGGCGGGCCGTGGAGGAGGCGGAGAAGGTGGGCCACGGACGGACGGCTCCCGAGGCGGGCCGTGGTGGAGATGACGGTGGTGGCTGCTGCTACCGCCTGCCAACAGCTCCACCTCTCCTGTTGTGCCCCCGTTGCTGCTGATGCCGGGGGATGAAGGCCTGACGCCGACGCGCGCGTGTTGACCGACCGACGCCTTGCTCAAACACGACCCCTGTTATTGTCGTCACCTCACCATCTCGTACGCACCGCCTGCAGTATACAGATACTCCACCCCACTAAACCTTGTATCGCCAACGTAAAGGAACATTCGACCTTCAGCGTAGATTTCCAGGGTAAACGTGAACGTCAGCCGTGTGTACAAGAAGCCGAACGAGCCATCAAGATGAAGACAAACACGGCGTAAGTCTTGGCAGGAGCCAGTCTTCCATTAGGCTAGCGGGACGTGTTTACCGGCCTTTCCTGCGCGCCTCCCTGTGCCTTCGCCCGCCGCTGTGTTTACCATCGCCAGCGCGCCAAGTGGAGGCGCGAGTAAACGTTAACTCATGAGATTTGTATCGAAGGCTCACATATCTTCTTATCTATAGGCGTTCCTGATATCAGATACACCCCACGTTATTTCCTGAGTTAAGTTTATTTTTTATTATTTGGGCGAAATGTGAATTGTCAAAAGATATAAGAGACGGTATGTCACATTCTGGATGGCCGTTACGTGTTGGGCTAGATGCCGTGAATAGAATGATATGATTATTTACCTTGTTACACTCACGGTGGAGTAACGCACAGTAACTCCTCTTAGCTTCAGCCTTGTTGGAAACGTGACCATTGACTCTCGTGAGTCAGATAAAATATATTTACGATATCTAACCTCAGACACGCCAGTGCAACCACTGGGTGTTTGATCTGACCCACATCACATCTGAGGCTCGTACCAGCGGGCTGAAGGGCTCCAAGCATGATGGTCAGTGATCCTCAGTAAAGGCAATAGATAAGAGGGAATATCTCCTGATGTAGTAGAGGCTGGGGTGCATCATGCTAGGGGGTGACGTTTTCCCCATAGGCTGGGGCATATAAGGCCAGGAGGGGGTGATGACCTCCCCCAGAGGCTAGGGTTCACTCATTCAGGGGAGTGACGTCCTTCCCTCGAGTCTGGGGTGAGGTTCTCCCCCCCGGAGTCGTAGGCGGTGGCGGCTGGGAGGATGAAGAAGCACATGACCACCGGCAATGAGGTCCATTGGTCCATCCTGCCGGCTATTTAAAGGCCTCCGTCACCAGACCTGGGGGTGGTGGGAGGTGACTTGGCTAGCTAGTGCAGGGCGCGGGGGAGGAGGAGGGGAGCTCGGTGTGTCAGGGGCGTAGGCGGCCGGGGAGAGGACGGGGGACAGGAAGAGAGTTGGTAGATGGGAGGAGGTGTTGGACGGGACAAGAAGGGTATCGAAAGCTGGGGTGAGTCAGGCGGTAAGTGGTGAATGCCACACCTGCTGAGTTCGGACTTGTGCAGGTGTCCCAGATGGGTCGACAACGACAGCCTCCTAGATGGGTCGTCGCTGCGGTCCACCAGGTGAGTCAGTCGTCACGTTTCTCCAGCAGGAGTCGTCACGATCTGATTCATTTTGCCAGCCTGGATGAATGCCGCACCGTCAACATGTAACTGTGCTAACAAGTGCTCCTGTTGTGATGTGTCCAAGTTCTACTGTGATGGTCAGGACTGAGAGAGAGAGACTTACGGAAACACAAGTAACAACACAAGACTATATTGGGTTTGTGCTGAATAGTGTAGCTCAGTGGCAAGATGCTCTTAGTGGTGCAAGATTTGGTAAGAAGGTGAGATGAGTTGGTATAAGTTGAGATGATGTAAGCAGGCGTTGTTCTACTTTTCTTAACAAGGAGTCCACTGCTCTCCTCTTGATATGACTCCATTGCCCTCCTCGTTTTAACACGGTGGGAGTCCTGTAGCTCTGGTGTAGGTGCAGGAGGGGACCTGGTGTCTTGTAGGAGAGAGTTGCATGAAGGTGCCGGGTCTCGTGGAGCTTATGTGGAAGAGAGGAGGCATTGAAGACAATCTGAGTTAGTGATCAGTTGCCGTCTTTGCTTTTTGCTGTAGGTCGTGTTGATTCAGGAAACAGGCTACGTCCCTCATGAGTCCTGCGAGAAGGGTAGGGGCCAGAGTATTTGGCATGAGGCACCACAGAGTCCCTGCAGGAGAGTGGTAAGCCATTACTCACATGGCGCGGGAATGCATCGGTGGGAAAGAACCAACGAGTTGATTGTATGATGGCACTGGTTCCCCTGTTGAGGGGGCGTGGCCGCCATTTCCATTACAGTGGATCCCTGACGAATTATAGATTTCCCATACTGAAGGTCAAAACTATTTTATCTGCTCCTAATACCTGGCCTGTGTCCTGATGGTGATGCTAGGTCATATGTGGTTATGTGAGGCCCTCTTGTTTGTCAGAAAGCGGTTCAAGTGTCTGTTGCTTGTTCGATCGTTTGGTCCTTAGGACTGTCAAGCGCTAGAGTCGTCAAGGCCGTCTTGTAACACCTTCAGTTGTTGAGGGTAACTGTCACGATCACACACGCCCCCACGACGCATGTGGCCCCATGATACGGTCAGGCCGTGAGTGGGTTTCGCCACCGCTTTAGGTCGCTGTCAGAGACGTACATTAGGACGTGTAAGTGTCATTGGAGAATGACCTCTGTACTGTGTGTGTGTCTGTGTATGTGTGTCTGTGTAGGTGGGTGGGTGGGTGGGTGTCCTTCCCCCAGTCCCATCACAGACGATCACGCCGCCAGCACCCACCGTGTGGGCGTGAGAGTGTTAAAGGAGGTGCAGCTGTCTGTGTGCAATTACCTCGTTGTGTGGTCCTGGTCACTTAGTGTGTGCACAACGTGTGTTGGTGTCTCCCTCCCCTTGCTGTGTCATGCACTGCCCTCGCCTCCTTACGCCCCCTCACCTCTCCCTACGCCCCTCTTACGCCCTTCACCTCTCCCTACGCCCATCTTACGCCCCTCATCTCTCCCTCCGCCCATCTTACGCCCCTCATCTCTCCCGACGCCACGTCCTCAGTGTACCTCAAGTATGTTCAGGTCGCTTCGCATGCACGGCGTGTGTGTAGTGCCGCCGGGTTTGAGTCGTGTGCAGCCTCTCTCTCTCTCTCTCTCTCTCTCTCTCTCTCTCTCTCTCTCTCTCTCTCTCTCTCTCTCTCTCTCTCGCTGTCAACCACTTACTCCTCCCACGCTCTTAGATAATTGTAAATGCACAGAAATATACGTATGTAAATCTTTACGTAAAATTGTTAAGTGATGAGATCTCTGCTGATAGTTGCCCTCCTTCACACACACACACACACACACACACACACACACACACACACACACACACACACAGAGGCCATGTTAGACATAATCAGGTGATGAGAGGTGATGTCAACCCCGCTCTTGTGGTAATACGGTAAACACCCGCCCACCCTTGTGATCCACCCACAGCCGCCGCCGCCGTCACCCACACCAGCACCACCCACTACCTTCCTTGATCACGCAGCTGTAACCCCATTGCGTTACATCTAACGCAAGATGCTACAGGCAAGCGTACATGCCAGTGGTGACATCTTACAGCATCACCAGCACTGTCGCTGCCACTACCACCACCAGAACCCCCTTCCTCCACCCTTTACCCTGTGAGCGCCAAGTTGAATTAGCTCTTATTGTAAGAATGACCGGAGCGGTGTGTGTGTGTGTGTGTGTGTGTGTGTGTGTATGTGTGTGTGTGTGTGTGCGTGTAAGGGGGAGAGAGGATGGTGGTGGGGTCGAGGGGCGGGTGTTTGAGGGAGTTTTATCTTGTTATTGGCCCTCCCGCTCGTCAGCTGGTCGTAGTGCCACGCGCTACAGTACGACGCAACTCATGGTCACCCCCGCTACGCCTCGAGTCTGGAACGACCACAAGAGTGGAAGTCGTGAACGACCACGAAGACGTTAAATCCCCCTGAAGTTCAGCACAAGTGTTCCTTGTCACTTAAGACCACAAAACACTCGAGTTTTTGTACGTAGGACTTGAAGCAACCCAGAACTGGTTTTGTTATTCAAACCCACAACAAATTGGGTTAAAAGTCTCAACTCAAGAGGAACTTGTGCTCCCGCAAGTAACCTGTAGTCGTGTTGACCCACAACAACTTGTGTCACTGTTTATCACAGCCACGTAGAGCAGATTCCCCGTAAGATTAATTAGAGCTGCCTTTATTTTCTTTGTTAAACTCTTGTTGAGGTGGTCGAAGACCCTTCACCTTGCTGCTCCACTGGGCTCCAGGTGGCAGGGTGTGGGCGATGGTTATGCTCACGGGCAAACGATTAATGACCACAGAATGGAATATAATGGTTGAGGAACAGCCCACTCACCACAGTGTGTGGTGCAGTTTGCACTGTGGCGTCTCCATGTGTTGGTGAGGTCATTCATGGACAGACAGACAGACAGACAGACAGACAGACGGACAGACGGACAGACGAGAGAGACGGCAGACAGACAGAGAGACTTGATGGAGGAACCCCTGTCATGAAAGACTTGCCGAAGAGACACTCACTCGATTGTGCAGATTATTTGATGCAATAGAATGAATAGAGTGGATAAGACTACCATATGAGAATGTCTCCCCCAGGGTTGTCAGCTCAGCCGCCAGAGGTGGTGAAGAACGATTAGATTATCTACAGGAGAGAGCGGGAAGGGTTCATGGAAAATGTTCGACAGCGGCCATGTGTGGATTGCAGCCTCCGGCAGCTTTTGTTGACCTCTTTTTCAGCAGGGGAAACTGGCCCATAGACGGAGGTGTGGTGGTTTAGAAAACATCCCTCAATAATCAACGGGTCAGGGAAGGTAGTAGGATGATCAGTAAACTATAGATGACATGGATTCCCTGATGGTGTAAAGCCCCGATAGCCTTCATATGCCTAGATAGCCCTTCACATGCCCTTAGAGCCCTTCATATGCCCAGATAGCCCTTGATATGCCCCGATAGCCCTTCACATGCCCCTATAGCCCTTCATATGCCCCGATAGCCCTTCACATGCTCATGCTCCAGCGCATTCCTCTGATGCCCTTCACGTGCCCAGAACACAAAGCCTGAATGGGCCCCTGATCGACCCCTGGGGTGGGGCCTAGCGTGGCAGCCGCGCATGCTCACGTGAAGCGAACGCGGACTTGCACAGGGTGGAAAAAGAAAAAGATTCGTGCATATGGCACTGTCTAGACAAAGGCTCACGTGATCAATGACGTGACGTGCGTAAGGGCTATTATCTTATCGGAGAGAAAATTACTTTCCTTGTAAGGGACACCAGGGCAGAGGTCAGTGTGTATGCGTGCGTCCGTGAAACTATAGTGGCATCAGAGCCACCGTAGTGGCCATTTTGAGCACAGCAAGAGAATTTGGTGTGTGTGTGTGTGTGTGTGTGTGTGTGTGTGTGTGTGTGTGTGTGTGTGTGTGTGCTCGCGCGCGCGTGTAACACAGAGGTCTCATTTGGTTTCGTGAGTTGGAATCCCGCTACCGGAGTCCTTCCTCGTCACAGTACATTAGCCACGCGCCACCACCATACACCACGCCCCTGCACCATCCATCGCCCATTCAAGGGACGGCTGGGAAAGGGAGGCAGAAGAGAGAGAAGTCGGCCCTCTCGAAGCATGCCGGTGGTGACGTGTCGGCACGGTGTCCCGGCCTTTGACTTCAGCTGTCTTTGAAGGGTCAGGTCAAAGGCCTGGCCATGATCTTCAACGGTAGCAGGACCACCGCCATCCTCAAGGGTCGTGCCATCGTGCCCGAGGGTCGCCTCGTCGTGTTCTTAGGTCTAGATACGTGAACATTGAGGAAGGAGGAGGAGGAGGGAGTGTGGTATACCGCCAACGGAACCAAGCACAGGAGTTTGCTCAGCAACTGTAAACAGATTTGGAGTTGTCCGGTACGTGTACAGGAGGGGAAGAAGGTACTGGTCAGGTCGGGTCAGAGTTTGGCCAGTCTCCGCTGCCGAGGGGGAAAAAAGGCCTAGTGCTCTCTCTCTCTCTCTCTCTCTCTCTCTCTCTCTCTCTCTCTCTCTCTCTCTCTCTCTCTCTCTCTCTCTCTCTCTCTCTCTCTCTCTCTCTCGTAATAGATAGTCAAGCTTACAAGAGACGATCCAGATTTAGAGATGAACCTCGTCGCGGTATTTTGATGAAGCCGTCGCTGCCTTGCTGGAGACAACCGAGAACGTGTACCAAAATACCACACGATGCTTGTAGTTCCGTTATATCGTATCGGATGATCAGAATGAGAGAGAGAGAGAGAGAGAGAGAGAGAGAGAGAGAGAGAGAGAGAGAGAGAGAGAGAGAGAGAGAGCGCCCTCCCTAGGTGTAGCGAGAGGTAGAATTAAGATATATCTGAGTTTAATCTACACGGACGGCCTGGGGATGCCATTGCGTCACCGCCGGGGTCCAGGGTGAAGATGTGTTTTGACACATATTTTTTTTTTATCATGTCAGTGCTGACGTCTCGGAGTGTGATTTAATGAGGTGCATGTGTGTGTCGGGGGGGGGGCTCTGTCCCGCATGAGGGGCTGTATCAGGTCCCTGCCAGGGGTGAGGTGAGGACTGGTGGACAGCTGGGGGACCTTGATTAAGGGGTTCTGCCTGATGGTGTGAAGCCAGGCCAGATAGTATGTGTGTGTGTGTGTGTGTGTGTGTGTGTGTGTGTGTGTGTGTGTTATCGCAATTATCATGGCGTAGCGTCTGGTGATCGTGTTTGCATTACTGAAGCTTGCAGTAATCTGGTCTCCATCCATAATGATGGTCGGTGAGGAGCCTTTCACTCAGCTGTCTTGTCCTTATCATTGTAGATTAGGGATGTAGTATGTAGTTACCTGGGCCTCACCTGGGCCCTAGTGCATGACCTCTTCATGGAGAGTCAGGTCTTTCTAGGGTCGTCTGACCCGGGAGAGATCAGTAGTGCTTCCATGACCTCGTCTCCCGTTTGCGGCGATCGACAAGACCTGGTAAGACAGATGTCATAAGTTAATTCAAACGGATTAATTCCAAGCATTTATTGGTGAGTAAAAGATCACTGAACATGCAGTATTATGAGAAATTTAATGGATAACCAACCACTGTACAAGGTTTTTCTTGTGGCTGAGGCAATGTTTGTTTTATCTTGTGCTTTCATTGTTGTTTTTGAAATATATATGTAGAAACGTCGTCAGTATGAGAAGGATGGTCAGCCAGACACTCCCACTAGCATTGCATGAACCGTGGCCTGAGGCGTGTGGTGGTGGTGGAGACGGGAAGGTGGGTGTGTGTAGGTGTGATGTCGGTGGGAACTTATTGCCCAATATCCTGCACTCACCTCCCCGTCCGCCGCCTCTCCCTCCTCCAGCCGCCCACTCCACCACACTTGACCCCTTCCCCCTCTTCCTCCTCCCCCAGCCACCTTCAGATGATGATGTACATGTCATTATTTGTGCAGTAAACGCCCCCCACCTCCCCACCCACGCCTCGGGAGAGTGGTAGAAATTGTGAGTGTGGTGGATGGGCGTCTTCAGGAGGTACAAATGGTGTTTGTGGTAGGTGGATGCGGGCAACACATTTGGCACGGGTAGAAACATGCCCAAATGAGGATGATCTCGGACGAAAAGAATAAAAGAAAGAAAGAAAAAAGTATAAGAAAAAGATTGAAATCAGTTATAGCTCCTTAGTTGTTTGTAGATGTGGCTCCTAAATGTGGTAAGCATATAGGAAGAAGGAGAGACAAAAGAAAGAAGAGAGTTTAATAGATTTACTGTTTGAGGAAAAGCAGTTATCATAACGGTCACTCCTGGTGTGGCTGGTCTACACACACAATCTATGGGAAGCGGCAGCCAGGCGCGTGCCACCAGTTTGAATCAAGCCTTAGTGGCAGGGACGCACGCGGACAGCTCACGAGAGCAGTGGCCGAAGTCACACCTGTAGAACAGCGAGAAGGCAACAACATCAAAACGGACGGAGAGGGACGGTTTGAAGACATGGTGATACAGATGGAAGGTTTTTGATTTCACTCTGGTTAAGAGAGGTGGAGGAGGAGCCATCACAGATGTGTGAATTGTGCTACAAGGTGGAGCCAGTAAAGCCACTCGATAAATGGAATGGCTCTTATCATGGAGTGATGATTAACACACCTATACTTCACCTCGAGCTTTTATGGAGCTGTAATGTTGTGTATGTGGTGTGTTCCAGGTGTCAATGAAGGGTTGAGTTGTAGCGTTTTGAACTTTGAAAGTGGGAAGCGAATGAGATTTAGAACGAGTTATAGGTATACATGGCGTTTTTGTGCCATTAGATTTAACCAGGTTAATGTTTCCCCCATTCGGAGATGCTACACTGGTCCAAAATGATAAGGTATGCCCAGCTCGAGGGAGAGAGCGAGTATATATTGAAGGAGTGAGGAGGGAGAGAGAAAGAAGTGAGTGGAAGTATGTGAGAGCCGAGTCATCGGCGTGGGAGTACAGAGGGTCAGAGTCTGGAAGGAGAAGATCGTGGCTGGAGAGAAGAAAGAGCGGGCGACAGTGCAGATCCCAGAGGGACGCCAGTGTTAATAGGATAAGAGGGGAGAAATCGCATCGTCAACGACTGCCTCAGTGGACCGATTGTAGAGGAAGCTCTGCATTAGGGAACAGAGAGAAGCAGATGGTGCGTGTGTGGGGTAGGAGCCACACAGGTGGTGTGTGTGTGGTAGGTGGACGTCTTTGGGATGTTTGTTGTTTACATTATCCCAGCAGGTAGGGCCGGGCTTGCGTGACCAGACGGGCCGTTCTTCCTGTGCTAATCCTGACGTATGCGAGGCCGGCGCAGACAGCCAGCCAGCCAGCCGCTCGGGTATAACATAGCGGCCATTATCTTCCTCTGTTGTCTTCGGGCGTTTACCCACATACGCCTGCTCTACCCTCGCCCCTCGAACCGCGTCATCGCCGTGTGACGTTCTCCTCCGTGGCGCGGGTAGAGAGAGGGTTGTAGTCCACCGTCTCCTCACTTGTAAACCTCTTTCACTTTTCGTTGATTTTCAAGTGACTCTCGTGAGAGATTGATGGTCATGCCCGCGACAAATGATGTAGCAGAGCGACCTCTTCAGCTTGTATGAGAAACTACATTGATTTATGGCGGGTTAATTAAGGGTCAGGTTGGAGGCCAAAGTCGACTTACCCAGACAGGGGTCGTAACTTCGTACAGCCGTGGACCTGTTGAACCTTGTATTGCTGCGATGTGTTGAACCTTGTATTGCTGCGATGTGTTGAACCTTGTATTGCTGTTATGTGTTGAACCTTGTGTTACTGGGGCATGTTGAACCTTGTATTGCTGCGATGTGATGAACCTTGTATTGCTGCGATGTGTTGAACCTTGTATTGCTGCGATGTGTTGAACCTTGTGTTACCGGGGCATGTTGAACCTTGTATTGCTGCGATGTGTTGAACCTTGTGTTACTAGGGTATGTTGAACCTTGTACTATTCGGATCTGTTGTGCTTTGTACTTCCCGGACCTGTTGAACTTTGTCTCTCGTAATGTAAGCCTGTTTACCGCTCCCTTCAACATAATATATTGCCACCTGCTCCACCTTCCACTGTTACTAATTGCCTCATACCACTCCCACTACCAAGAATTTACGCCAGTACCTTTCCTACTAATTACGTTATACCACTATCACTACTGTTGTCCTAAATACCTTATACGATTGCCCAAAGGATATTAAACCAGCTCCATTGCTACTAATTACACTAGTATCACTACCATTATTCTAATTACCTAATTACCACCCCCCCACCGTTTTAACTTTCACCAGTACCGCTCCCGGTAATTACCCCACAGGTGTGCCTACGCCTTAGTTACACCATGATGGTAGTATGCACGATGGAGTACCTGTACTTGACTGCCACCAGTATCACCACTGCTGTCACCACCACCATTACCACCGTCACCATCCCTTTGCTTCACCGTTACCACCGTCACCATCACTTTGCTTCACCATCACCACCGTCACCATCCCTTTGCTTCACCATCACCACCGCCATCTCATCTGTTCCTTGACCGATATGTCTTCCCTAAATTTTCGCCAGTTCCGCCACTGGAAATTACCCTCTCCAGGCGATTATACCCCCGGGGGGCGTAGGGGTCATGAGAGAGGCTGGACGGGATTCTAGAAGGAAGGTCAAGGGTGCTAGGGGTCAGCAGGGGCCACGGGTGCCAGGGGTCAGCAGGGGCCACGGGTGCCAGGGGTCAGCAGGGGCCACGGGTGCCAGGGGTCAGCAGGGGCCACGGGTGCCAGGGGTTAGCAGGGGCCACGGGTGCCAGGGGTCAGCAGGGGCCACGGGTGCCAGGGGTCAGCAGGGGCCACGGGTGCCAGGGGTCAGCAGGGGCCACGGGTGCCAGGGGTCAGCAGGGGCCACGGGTGCCAGGGGTTAGCAGGGGCCACGGGTGCCAGGGGTCAGCAGGGGCCACGGGTGCCAGGGGTCAGCAAGGGCCACGGGTGCCAGGGGTCAGCAGGGGCCACGGGTGCCAGGGGTCAGCAGGGGCCACGGGTGCCAGGGGTCAGCAAGGGCCACGGGTGCCAGGGGTCAGCAAGGGCCACGGGTGCCAGGGGTCAGCAGTGGCCATGGGTGCCAGGGGTCAGCAAGGGCCAGGGGTGCCAGGGGTCAGCAGGGGCCACGGGTGCCAGGGGTCAGCAGGGGCCACGGGTGCCAGGTGTCAGCAGGGGCCACGGGTGCCAGGGGTCAGCAGTGGCCACGGGTGCCAGGGGTCAGCAGTGGCCACGGGTGCCAGGGGTCAGCAGGGGCCACGGGTGCCAGGGGTCAGCAGTGGCCACGGGTGCCAGGGGTCAGCAGTGGCCACGGGTGCCAGGGGTCAGCAGGGGCCATGGGTGCCAGGGGTCAGCAAGGGCCATGGGTGCCAGGGGTCAGCAGGGGCCACGGGTGCCAGGGGTCAGCAAGGGCCACGGGTGCCAGGGGTCAGCAAGGGCCACGGGTGCCAGGGGTCAGCAAGGGCCACGGGTGCCAGGGGTCAGCAGGGGCCACGGGTGCCAGGGGTCAGCAGGGGCCACGGGTGCCAGGGGTCAGCAAGGGCCACGGGTGCCAGGGGTCAGCAAGGGCCATGGGTGCCAGGGGTCAGCAGGGGCCACGGGTGCCAGAGGCCAGGGGTGCCAGGGGTCACCCGGGGCCGCGGCTCAAGCTTGGCCCCTCAGGTAAGTCAATGTCCCACGGCACGCGAGGAGGATCTGCACACCTCGCTGGCACACCTGGGCCCGCGCCATTCTGGCACTCGGGTCTGGCACCGTCAGAGGCACCGTCCGTGTTCGTCTCCAGTTCTCTGTGGCTCTCGATGCCCCAGCAGGTAGTGCCGGTGGGGGGGGGGCTACCTGTGGCGTAAGTAAGGCTTCAGGTGCCAGGCTCTGGTCGGTGGGAGCAGTTGCGTGGAGCAGTTGGGAGGATCAGTGTACAGTGGAGATGAGCAGTGTACAATGGGGATGGATCAGTGTACATACAGTGGAAAGGCTTTAGTGTACAGTGTGGAGGATCATTGTACAGTGGAGAGAATCATTGTGCAGTGGAGAGGACCTGTGTGCAGTGTGGAGGATCAGTGTACAGTGGAGAAGATAAATGTAAAGTGGAGAGGCTGGAGTGTACATTGTAGAGGATCAGTGTACAGTGGAGAGGCTGAAGTGTACAGTGGAGAGGATCATTGTACAGTGGGGAGGCTGAAGTGTACAGTGGGGAGGATCAGTATACCGTGGGGAGGATCAGTGTACAGTAGAGAGGATCAGTGTACAGTGGAGAGGCTGGAATGTATAGTAGGGAGGAGCAGTGTACAGTGGAGAGGCTGGAGTGTACAGTGGGGAGGATCAGTGTACAGTGGGGAGGATCAGTGTACAGTGTAGATGCTAGAGTGTACAGTAGGTGATAGTGTACAGTGTAGATGCTGCAGTGTGATGTATAGGATTAGTGTATAGTGTAGAGGTTCAGTGTATATTGTATAAAGGCCTCAAATGGACAGTGTAGATCATTCTAGAGACTGGGGTATACAGTGGAGAGGTTGGTGTGAACAGTATACATCATCGGTGTACGGTGTAGTGTGGGTAGCCGTGTTGAAGGGCCGTAACACGTGCTCGTTGGTCATCCTGTACCTTCGTTGCTCAAGGGGCACAGCGTTGTGTGCTAACGGGTCGTACCGTCGCGACCTGGGCGCCGTACCGTCGTGCCCGGGTGGGTCAGTACACAGGGGAGGGCGTGGTGTATACAGAGGGTGGGTGTACAGAGGTATACAGAGGCCCACATTAACCTCCTGTACGTGTGGGTGTTATATCATCACCTTCATTATCAGGCAGGAGTGTACACCTGCTCGCACGCACGCACGCTCATGTACGCGTTCACGCATGATCGCTCATACTCACGCACACACACACACATAGACGTACACGTATACAAACATACACACGATTCTCTCTCTCTCTCTCTCTCTCTCTCTCTCTCTCTCTCTCTCTCTCTCTCTCTCTCTCTCTCTCTCTCTCTCTCTCTCTCTCTCTCTCTCTCCAGGGTTGACGGGTCACCAGTGATGTCAAGCCTAGAATGCCCACAGTAGGTTGTACAGTGGTTATACTATAGGCTGTACAGTGGGGTACACTAGATTATACAGTGGGGGCATTGTAGGTTGTACAGTGGGGGCACTGTAGGTTGTACAGTGGGGTACACTAGATTATACAGTGGGGGCATTGTAGGTTGTACAGTGGGGTACACTAGATTATACAGTGGGGTACACTAGATTATACAGTGGGGGCACTGTAGGTTGTACAGTGCGGCACTGTAGTTTGTACAATAGGGACACTGTAGGTTGTACAGTGGGGGCACTGTAGGTTGTACAGTGGGGGCACTGTAGGTTGTACAGTGGGGGCACTGTAGGTTGTACAGTGGGCGACCTTAATGATATTGGTGCCTGATATGATGTCCAGGAATCCTCGTATCAGGGAGTGGACCGGCTGTTGTACGTCCAGTCCTCGCCCGGTCCTTCGCACGCAGTTGCACAATTATAATTCGTCACTGAAACGCAGGACACAAAGCGTACGTACGTGGCTTTGTTTCTCCTGCACGTCTGGGTAAATTTAGGTTTACGACCGTAAAGGAATTCATTAGTGTTGTACTAAAAGTCCTCAGTGTCGGGGGGGGGGGGTATTGTATCATGAGTGTTGTACCTGGTGGCCCGGGGGAAGGATGTTGTTATAGAGGGTCAGGGGTTGGTTGTAGCGTTCAGAGTATTTCAGGCTGGGTGGTTGTAACGTCCTTGGATAGTCTGGTCTGAACCAGGAAGGATGAGGCTGCTCCCCAATAAATTCGACCCGCCGGTCAGAAATTGAAATACTTCCAATACTTCTTCGTCTTCTTCTTATTCTTCCTCTTTCTCTTTTCTCTCTTTTCTTTCTTCTTTATCGTCTGTACACATAACAAAGGAATTATATAATTGGGAATTGAAGGGTGATAAGTCTCGGTACAGACAGCAGACGTAGAAGCAGAGATATATTCATTGGTGTCCTGTGAGAACGCAGTGTGATAACACGTCAAGTTAAGAAGAGGAACATCCACCCATTGCCTTGAGAAAATAAGAAGCGTAGAGATTGAGGAAGTGGTGTGAGTGAGACATAGCCCGACAGAGAAGTGGAGAGTAAGGTGTAGATTTATCTGTTTCTCCGGTAAGGGGAGGGATTGTACGCTCGCGGGGCTCCATCTCTTTAAAATTATCTTTACCATCGTAAAACTTTATTAAACTTTTGTGCGTCGTCTACCTGCACTGACTCGAAGCTCAGATTTTGTGTGTGTCTGTGTGTGTGTGTGTGTGTGTGTGTGTGTGTGTAAAGTGGAGTTCGTGCCGGTGAGTTTTATCAGATGGTAATTTGTTTGAGAGTAGTCAAGTTAGATTTAGAAGGTCGTATGGTGTCGAAAGAGTGTGTTCAAGTAAAGTGCGGGACGTAAGAGGTGCACAGTAAAAGTACGTCTAGGGAAGTGCGTGAGATAGAAATAATTCACGAAGTTTGTCTGAAGTAAAGTGCGTCTGTTTCCTCTCCAAGGAAGGCTGTAACCGGAGGCGATTTTTGTTTACCCCGAGAGCCACGTAAGGTTTTAGTGTACTTGGCCATTAGTGTTTGTGAAGAACAAGAAAAACCTTTGTGTTGTGCGGGGTGTTGGAGGCCTGGCGGTGGTGAGTGCCAGGGGGCGGCCAGGCCAGGGTTGTGCCCGCGGGCCTTCAAGGACCAGACGGTACCAGGGAGCGGCTACGTCAGGGCAGTGCTAGCAAACCCTCAGGACCAGACGGTACCAGGGAGCGGCTACGTCAGGGCAGTGCCAGCGAAAGGCCGAGTTAAAGTGCCAGCGAATGGCCTAGGCCAGGTCAGTGACCGGCCTAGGCCAGGGGCAATGCCGGGGAGCGGCCTAGGCCGGGACAGTTTCAGGGAGTGTCTTAGGACAGGAGAGTGCCGGGAGTGGCCTAAGCCAAGACCGTGGTCGTGAGTGACCTGGCTAGATCATCGCTAGGGTTGAGTTAAGCCAGGCTGAACGTTAGCCAGGTCATCGTTGGTCAGAGGTAGTGAGCGGGTGGGTCGTCTGGGGGAGGCCAGTGCGAGGTGGCTGGTGTGGAGGAGGAGGAGGAGGAGGAGGAGGAGGAGGAGGATGCCGCTGGTGGTGCTGCGACTGTTCGACTCCCAGGACTGGGCCGTGGGTCGCGTCCTGGTGCAGCTCCCCCGACCCTCCCGCAGGAACCGCACGCCCTTGCCCCCGCTGCACCGCAAGCCCTCCTCCCCGGCGCCCTCCGTCTTCAGCACGCCCACGCCCTCGACCTTCAGCATGTCAACGCCCTTCACCACGCCCACGCCCTCCATCCTCTCCACAGGTAAGCTGGGTACCGGTGCTTGCAGGATGCCTGCTCTGCCTCTATCGCTGGTGTGACCCCACCTGACCATCGCATGCCATACGAATCATTATGATGACGTCAGCGGTGGAGGCGGTACGCACTGTGACCTGTTCATTACTCGTTTATCTCTGTGTCATCTGGCTGGTAGATACGGGCTGCGTAGCTTTGGTCAAACTGGGTGTTGTGAGGCACTTTTGGATTGTGAGGTCCTGAAATCTTGTATTTATGTTGACAATTCACCGGATGACCTTCCCTCCCACGGGGTCACACTTCTGTCATGTTTACAAAGCGTTCAGTTTTGCGTGGTTTTTAGATTTGTAACATTTATAGTAAATTCTTTTTTGTAATCAGGTGATATATGTGATCGATTATGTGTCACATTTTTCTTGAGAATTGGAAATGATTATTGAAGGAGGTTAGAATATTTCGCGACATCTTGGGCATGACTGCACGACCGTTGGGGAATGATGGCGTGACCTTTGACATGACCGTTGAAGATTAAGTCAGAGGCCAGGTCGTCTTTTCCCTGACTCTCAAGCGCCTTACCTTCGTCGTGCTCAAGGTGTCGTACTGTCATGGTGTAGGGGTTGTTACTCGAGAAAGTCCCCAACTCTAGGGAGTCAAGAGTCCATCATACATTATGTGTTGTGTTGTGATGCCAATCAGGCGCCAGTGTCTGGTGCCAGTATCAGATAGCCCACTGGGGCCGTTCCTAACATCCGACATGCACACGGTAGACCGTGAACTGACTTCGAGCTTTCGTGTATTCTTCGTGGTCACATTTTTTCATTTCAGGACGAGGATAGTAAACGAAATCTAGGTTTATAGTTAATACTGTCTCTGTACATTATTCTTTAACCCCTCTCTACCCTGTCCGTCCAGCTCCCTCCTTG
The DNA here is from genome assembly GCF_036320965.1 of Panulirus ornatus. Taxonomy (NCBI): domain Eukaryota; kingdom Metazoa; phylum Arthropoda; class Malacostraca; order Decapoda; family Palinuridae; genus Panulirus; species Panulirus ornatus. The sequence continues at coordinate 4,893,326 of NC_092237.1, forward strand.
TAATTCCCTCAGCGTTAATATTCTCTCCTGTGGTCGTCTTAGCGCCATTCTATTTCCTTTTTTTTCTTTCGGTTTTCCCCCCCTGCTTCCACAGCCATTTTCTGCAGTCCTCATTTAAGCTTCCCTGCTGCCGACCATTAGCTCGACTTGAACAACAATACGATGGTAATGAATGCAGGGCGTGGGGAGCAGGGCACACTGCTGGGTCTCACGCTGTCTTGTTCTTTTAATTACACTTGATTATCCTCTGTGGAGGAGGAGCAGGGGTCACGCCGGGGGACTGTGGGAGTGGTGCCAGGGTGACACAAATGGCACTTCGCCCTAGGGAGCTGTGTGATCAGGCAAGTGGCACCCTGACCTTAGGAGATTTGTGGACGCATGTGACATTGCACCCAAGGGAGGTGCTGTGGCCAGGGCAAGTGGCACTGCACCCAGGGGAGGGGGTAGGGGTAGGAGGGGCAAGTGGCACTGCACCCATGAGGGGTGTGTGACCAGACAAATGGCACTGCACCCACGGGAGACGTGTTGCCCGGGCCAGTATTCAATGTCAAGGCTTGAGGTTGTGAGAGATTTAACACTACAGTTAGCCCTAAAACATGTGACCGAAACGCACTTGGCTCTAAAGAAACACATTTCACCTTAACGCGCTTTGCCCTTACACTTGGCCCTAACTAGCGCTTTTGGCCCTACATGCGTGATCTTAAAACACTTGGCCATACTCACTTAGCCCCGAGACTTGTCCCAAACTCACTTGACCTTAACAGACTTGTCCCAGACACACTTGACCTAAACCCCCTTAACCCTAACAGACTTGGACCAGAGACACTTGACCTTAACTGACTTTTCCCGAGCACACTTGACATTAACACACTTGGCTGTCGTCAACACTCCACTGTTTGTCGTCTCATTACCTCAGGTCTTGGGTGCGGGACATGATTGATCCCACGCCGGGTGTGCCAGCTGAAATACATTCTCAGTTTCTTATATACACCAAGGAAAATGCTCCAAGAAAAATATTGCGACGTTTTCGTGAAGATGATGAGTTTTAAGCGTCTGTAATTAACGTGGTGCAAAAAATGAATTACTTTTAACCGGCGGGGCGAGACTAGAGCGAAGGAGAGGCGAGGGGCACTCTAGGTTACACACACATGGGAAGGTGAGTGCCAGGTGACTGCTGATGGTGGCACCGTATGGCAACAGGGGACGTGAGACTGGTTGTTCATTCATGACTGAAGTTCATGGATGAGGACTTATTTCCACCCATGATGGCATTAAGGAATCCACTGACTAACCCCAGCTGGTACAGAAGAACCCCTCTAACTGGCCCCATCTGCTGAGAGGAACCCACTAACTAAACGTAGATGGTACAAAGGAAACCAGTCTCGTTTGCTGAGTGACCCGATAATCACAGGCCACACGCTTGTGGCATCGAGCTGGGAAGGGAGGGTGGCGGGTGGTGTCAGGACTTGGTCTTGCATAGTTATCCCTCTTGAGCACGGCTGTACGACCCTTGAGCACGGCTGTACGGCCATACGACCCTTGAGCACGGCTGTACGGCCATTAAGCACAACAGCACGACCCAGGAGCACGACTATGCGATTTCTCAGATTGGTACCGTCCAGGCTGGGTCGTGAAACCCGAAGGGTTGTACCGTTGTGGTCAGAGGTCATACCATCTGACCTCAGGTGTTGCACGTCGCACTCAGGGGCTGAGACAGATGTTATTGCTTGTCGGGAAGGGTGTGGAGATGGTTGGGTTGATTGGATATGGCGAGACGGGGCCAGCATTGAGGGCTAACGTCCACCAGGCCAGCTCCCCGTCCCGCTTGTAATGACCAGACGAGATATGATCACTTAGGAAATTGATCTCGCCAGTTGTTGTATGGCTTTCTTGGTGACACGTTTATTTACGAGTCAGGGCAGTAATAGAGGTGTTCAGTCTAGATGATCGCGCTGCTCAGATCGTATTGTTTGTTCTTTTCAAAGGAGGATCAACTTAGATCAGATGGAGTCTTGATGTAGGTGTGATCAGAGGGAGATGCGCGTGAGACGTTTAGCGGTGGCGTTCCTGGCGGTGGCGGTGACATCTTGCTGTCACATCCGCTAGATGATGGCCCCAGTGGCACCCCCCCCCCTCTCTCTCTCTCTCTCTCTCTCTCTCTCTCTCACCAGGATCTCCTTTACTACCACGCTGGCCTCCCTCTCCCACTCCCTCCCTAACTACAAGCTCCCCTCCTCCTCCTCCTCCTCCATCTCCCCCACAACAAAGGGTAATCTCTCCTCCCTCTCCTGGTGTATCCATTTGGCCACCTCCTTTAAGGAAGCCATCGGTCTCCCCATCCTTCATCATCAGGTTCTTCACGAGAGAGTTTCCTCCGCCTTTGTGTGTGTGTGTGTGTGTGTGTGTGTGTGTGTGTGTGTGTGTGTGTGTGTGGTACCGAATGTTCGGAGAAGGGTTGCTGGATACGCCCCTGAACACTTTCCAGGTCCAGCCTAAGACCTCAGGTTCCAGATACACTCAGGCAATGCACTACAGTGATATATAAATATTACGTCAGTTGACCTGGCATAATTTGGACCCGTATGACAATTTACTTACTTCACTTGTTGTTTGGTGGACGAGTCATTGTGACCTGATGATTGGGTGATTATTTTCCAGTACAATGCGTTACCTTTGTTACGAGCTGAGCTAATGTCATGCTTCCGCGTAATGACGTCCGAACTCATGTACGTGCTCGCCTTTCCTGCCTTAGGAAGGTAGTGCCTGGAACGGACGACTGAGCTGGCATTGCATACAGCTGTTCAAACTCTCGTATACAACGTCTACTCACGTTCAGAACCCCCGCGGGCAGCGTGCATACATATACACACACTCATTCCTTGCTGTTCTTTTGTGGTCGCCCCAGAAACGCAGGTCGAGAGAGAGAGATTGCTTCTCTGATTTTTTCCAATACATCTGCGTCGGGCGGTAAACTGCAAGGCTTTACCCACCGCTCACAATATTGGCGATCGCTCAGGCCTCGGGAGATCTTTATGTATCGCGGGAGCGCGAACCAGAGGCTCTCTTTTTCTGGATGGCTGGTGTTAATTCTTGACACGTTGAGCTCGAACGATTGTTTGTATGCTTGACCTCTGTGAACGCTGTTCCTTTGAATTGCCGTTGAGATAGATGTTGAAAAATGTATATCGATCAGTATAATTCTTCGGCAGTGGTTAACATGATGCTATTCCATGATGTATATACATTTCCTCGGAGAGTTCTTGGGGTCGGCGCAAGTGCTATCTACTTCGCCGTGACCCCCGGAGGTCATGCATGACCTGAGAGGCCAGATGTAATTTTGGGGAGTTTCTCCGGCCGATTGCGGTCCGCATCTGTACCCAGGCGGCGGGTTCCTCCCCCTCGCTCGAGTTTCCGTCTCACTTTGTGTGTGATGTATCACCTCCTTGTGTCCGCTGGAGGGAGTCTGGCAAGGCCTTAATACGTCCACCTCCGACACTTACACTTTTTTTCCGTCTTTTATTTTATCGAGCACGAAAGGACGATGTTAACTTGATTTCCGTAAACACAGAAGGACAATTTTAACCATGTTTTACTGATCACTAAGGAGAATTTCAACCTTTATTTCAATGACCTGTAAGGATGGTTTTCATTTCTAACTCTTGATGACTTTGTGATCACAAAGTTATGTAGTTTTATCGTGTTTCTATGTTTATTAGTTTTTAGGATTTTTCTGTTTTTTTTTTTTTCTTATTTGAGCAGCTGTTCACTCTGCTGCTCCCATGGAAAAGAAGGAAGCTTACTGGTTTCGACCTGGTGTTTGTTAACCTCACATACTTCCAGACCTCTGGAAACCATCTGAACACATTTTACTGTGTATCACAACTGTGGAATCATATCAGAAAATATTGTCTTCCAGAACTCTGGAACCATCTGAAAGGTTAACATTGCCTGTGTTCCAGACCTCTGGAACCATGTGAACACTTTTCATTACCTGTGTTTCAGACCTCTGCAACCACCTCACCTCACCTCATTACTTGAGCCAGCCCCCTGGAAGCGTCTCACGGAAGCACATATATTACACAAGGCGTCATGGAACCGCCCAGGCAAACTTTATAACTTTTGATAGAATATTTCAAAGGTTACCAAGAAATAAAAGTCATATATTTTTTTCTGACCTTGACGTTACTTACTTCAAGATGACCTTTATCGACCTCACCTTGCGGAATTACAGGGCGGGTCGCATGTGGGCCTCCACCTCATAGCTACATTTAATTTGTTGTAACAAGTTTGTTTTTCGGTATTACGTTGGAGCCAAGATACACTGTGAATGCTATATGAATATGCCCTTGGAAGTTTGAGACAAGATACAGTCTCTCTGAACACATCATTTGAACATAACTGGCGTATTTTAGGTATAGTGTCCTCCCGTGTGTTCTCTGTACTCTGATGGCGTTGTATTAGTACTGTTGTACTACCCCTGTGTACTGTGCAATCTCATAAGATATTGCTATAGTACTACTGTACTACCCTGTGAACTCTGTGGTCTCATAAGATTTTGCATCGCATATGAAAGAGTGGTTTTGTTATCAGAAGAAGTTGTGGTAAGAACTCAGACTGTACCATTATTGTTCGCTGCTTTTCATGGCTGTGGCTGGCATCGATTTGGTCTCCAGAATACTCTTGGATTGCACCAGCGTTTATACATGAGAAACTGTGAGGCAAACCAGCTGGAAATGACATTATGAGTTGTCTTATTTTCATGCTGTTGGGGAGGCCGTAGATCCTTGTTAGACTGTTGAGTAATTACGTTCTTGAAGGTCATCTCTGACCGTATACTGAGGTAAACCAGACTTACGTTGAGGATGTGATGCGCGAAGTAAACTCGAATTGATACTCCCGTGAGCGGTTGCCATGTTCTTGACATTAGAGAGCAGTCAGGGGCCATTGATTAATTAAGAGGAGCTAGTTTTTGTGCGGGTGTAGACATTCCTCTGTGCCTCATGTTCCTTGGCGTAACTTGCAAGTCCAAGAGCATCAGTTTTTGCTGGGCTGGGAGTGTCACGGAACCACAGAGCAGAGCGCTGTGTGGCCAGTGTCTCCCTGCTGTGGTTGTGGGGGCCTCACAGAGCCACAGAGCAGAGTTCATTTGCTAGGTCTTGATAATGCTGTAACCCGAGTATTAATGAGTCATTAGTTATCTCCCTAATCACCCTCAATTGCTGTAATTAGGGGCATTAAGAACCTGTTCGTAGCGTTAATTGTTTACAGTAATAAGTGGCTTTCTGGTAAATGGTAACGCAACTCCTTGAGCACGAAGTTACGACCTTTGAGCACGACGCCGGTACGACCCATGGGTATGATAGCCTGACCTTTGACCTGGTGTGGTAGAGGTCATGCTCAAGGCTCGTCGCACCATCTGGCTTAAGGATCGTACCCTCGTATAACCAGTGGGGGTCATGGAAGACGAAGGCAAGAACGGATCAGAAATGAGAATGATTGGAAGATCAATATTGGTGAACTTGAAGAACGAATAAACAGAAGAGAAGAATTGACGGAATAGTAAAGGCTGCGACTAGAGCCAGACTGCAGAAGGCGAGGGCAGGAAAGCCCTCCACAACTTCATATGTCACCCTCTGACAGAGACGATTTGTAAACATTGGAAGGCTCTTGTGGGGGAGAAAGACGCCATTACGTTATGATTTAGCGTCTTGCTCCGACTTCCTCCGTAGGGACCGTTCTGCCTCGAACTGTTGGGAAGTCCCTAACATGAACCATATGTTTCCTGGTACGTAATACATTGTAGTGCACTGAATGGTTGTGATGTAGATATTTCATAACGGCGGAAACAAACTTTAGACTTTGTTCATTCGAGCAAGTGGAGCTGAATTTTACTTGCCCGAAAATTTTTATTGAGTACCGGAAAAATGTTTTATCCAATTTACTGATTTTCATCGCAGACTTATTTTTAATTGGAATATGAATTTGAAAGGAATAGATTATCATGCAAATCACATGGCAACGGAGTTTGTTGCTGGCTAGATTTACTCACTACAGCGGGGGTTCGGCACTTAACCTGGTCGAGTCAACACAGCCAATGAATCGTCTCGCTTCACTGTTTCATTTGTCACGGTGGGTCGCTTGTGTTCAGCGCTGGAGAACTGTAAATTGTTCAGTTGGAGGACATATTCCGTCAAGCAGTTCATTATAACAGTTTATTTCCAACGTGTAATTTGAATTTTATTAAGTGATTTGCATAGTTTATTAATTCAGTTAACGTTTTTTTTTTAACATGGTGTGTTATACGAATGATTGGATATTAATACCACATTGGTTTTCAGGCATGATTGAACAGTTTCAGCCACGAACAAAATGTGTCATAACTGGAAAGTTTCAGATTTAATAGGCTTGTTTGTGGATGTGTCATGACTACAGTTGTCGTCCGTGGCCACACTCTTGCCCCTCAACCACACCCTTTTCCCCTTACCAACATTTTGGCTCCCTAAACACACTTGCTTCACAACCACACACTTGCCCATCAAACGCACTTACCCCTCAACCACAGTCTTGGCCCTCAGCCACTTTCCTTCCCCTCTGCCATACCCTTGCCCGTCAACCACAGTTACCATTTAGCTACACTCTTGGCCTCAGCCACGCTTCTACATTGCTCGCCTCTACCACATTCGTTTGCCCAACCATGCCCCTTCCCAGATCATGTCTTAACTCCTGTATCGACCACGTCCTCCATACATCACCGCCTCAGCTGGCCATCTCCTCCGGCAGGATCAGCATCCAGTGCACCAGCCACGTACACACCTGGATCCTTCCAACACATTGTCTACCTCCACGACGCCGACCACTCCCATTACTCCATGTACCACAGCACAACGACGCCCATCGTCCCTGAATCTCTATACCACACTCTTACTGGACTTGTTGCGCCTCCCTCCCCCACACCCACGTACCACACCACAACTACGACGTTTCTACCGCAGCTTGGACCACCTTGAGACGGCGACCCCGTTAGTTTCGGCGGATTTAATATTGCAAGAAGTTGGTGGGCGAGGATGCCAGAGGAACTGACGAAGAAAGTTCACTCGCAGACTCCCTCCCTGAGCCGGGGAGTTCGATGGTGGTTGGCATCGTTGCTGGAAGACTTGCCCGGTGGCTGTGTGTGTGTGTGTGTGTGTGTGTGTTGCCGCAAGCCAACCCAGCTGGTGCCTGCCACCGCTGGAGGAGGAAGAGGAGGGTGATCTTCTGGGCTGGTGCCAGGGTGGTGGTGGGAGGCGGGAGGAGTAATAGATGTTGGGTGTCCTCCCGCCTCCTACATCTGAACGCTTCCGTTCACTAAGTCATCTCCTCCTCTGCATCCCCAGCCACCCGCGGCGGGACCCACAATCCCTCCTCCTTCCCTCCTCCCCTCTCCCATCCCTCCATCATGGGCTCCCTCCCTGACATAGCAGGCAGGGTGACTCCAAAATAAGAAGCCGTAATGGCGGTAATGATGGCTTCTGATGGGAGACTTTGGTCGGATGTTGATGGGGTTTCTGTCACGATGGGTTGGTACCCCTTTGTGGGGAAGTCATTTCTAGCTGGGGTAGGTCATCTAGAAGGAGGGGGGGGGAGGGCTTTAGTGACGTCATACAGTAGTGGAGGGCCAGCCAGGTGCGGTGGTTAGGGGGGATGATTTGACGTCACATAGCAATCGCTGACCTTTTGGGTTGGTCGATGAATTATTCCCCGGCGTAAGCTGGTGTGTGTGTGTGTGTGTGTGTGTGTGTGTGTGTGTGTGTGTGTGTAAGACATGGTATGTATGTACAAGGTTTAGGGACGGGGCAGCACGAGTGTAAAGACTCTCTCCCCGTAACACACAGATGGTAATCGCATACTCAGTTCTGAGGCAAAAGTACATTGGCAGACTGAAGACCACATCCCAGGTGTACACTGTAAATAATGTAAATATTTACATTCTTCGTGACGCCGTCCCTCTAACCTGACGTAGCCAGCGGCCGGCCGGCCAAGTCATACCTCACAGCGACCAACCTGCCCTCAGCGGTGACAGCGTGGCGCTCCCGTTCAGCGTTTTCTACGGGTCTTCCCGAGCAGGGGTGAGGTTTATAGTTGCGTTTTTATATGCCGCTCAGAGCGCCTCGCCTTGAGTTATTGCGGTAATTAGAACAGTAATGACTGCTCCGTTTTTGAGTAGGTAATTTATGCATAATTGGCAAGTTCCGCGCTGAGCGAGGGACTGGGATGTAGAGAGCATCGAGTAGTGTGTGCTGGTGATGCAAGACCCAGGTGAGGGATGAAAGGGTCTGGCCGCCATCATTATGGAAAATTATATCCATCATGTTGTCTGAATTATTTCTTTTTTATTCTTTTTCATAACTTGGGATTTATGGATTTGTAAACCCTGTGGCCATACACGCCATCCCTCCTAATCCTGTGGCCATACACGCCATCCCTCCTCACCGTGCGGCCATACACGCTATCCCTGCTCACCGTGCGGCCATACACGCCATCCCTGCTCACCGTGCGGCCATACACGCCATCCCCTCTCACCCTGTGGCCATACACGCCATCCCTGCTTACCGTGCGGCCATACACGCCATCCCTGCTTACCGTGCGGCCATACACGCCATCCCCTCTCACCCTGTGGCCGTACATGTTATTCTCCCCAGACGCACACCAGTGGCCACACTATCCCGCTCACACCACACACCCTGTGGCCTTTCATCCCCCCATTTTCTCACCCTGTGGGTGCCCGGTTTCTTTACAGGATAATACCATTGTGTGAAATGTACGAAAATAGGAACCTGCAGCCGCTTTAAAGCTATTTGAATGGAAAACGAAATTTGGGTCATTTGTTAAGTTTATGTTAATGTGTCTCTCGTGAAATGAACTCGTTGAATTGTGATGATGATGTTAACTTTTTTGTCTTACAGGTGAGTGTGGCCAGGAGGTGATCTGGCGTGGGACAGGTAGGTGGCGAGGGAGAACTGGAGGAGTATTTGCGACGGGATGCTGCAGTTTGGCGGGGCCGACGCGTAGCGCCCACCACATAACTGCCAGCAGCATCTGGTGTTCCCAGGCGGTCACCCACCCGAGAGACAGAGAGAGAGAGAGAGAGAGAGAGAGAGAGAGAGAGAGAGAGAGAGAGAGAGAGAGAGAGAGCAACCCTGCCATCAACACCAGTTTCTCTCTCTCTCTCTCTCTCTCTCTCTCTCTCTCTCTCTCTCTCTCTCTCTCTCTCTCTCTCTCTCTCTCTCTCTCTCTCTCAAAGCAAGCAGCAATGAATAACAGAATTTCAGCAACACTGTGAACGAGTAAAAAGTTCTTGGGGGAGGTAAAGCATCCCGAGCTTCTGTGAAAAGCAGGAACAAGCTGCTTTAGGACAAGTCTTGGAAAATTACATGATGATTTATGCGTCGTAGGGAAAGATATGGAGACAAGAGGGCAGATATAACGTTAGACCTGCTCACCCTCCCCCGAAATAGAGGCAAGAGCGTGTTCAGATCTGCCAGCGGTCCTGGGAGTGTACTAAAAACACACGGAACATCAGAACATGAATGACCCAGCCGGCCAGAGGGATGATGGAAGAGGCCTTGTGGGTGCTTTACCCTCGGGGGGGAAAAATATATAAGAACACAGTATTGCCAACCTCAGCAGGAAATCAGACGGTTGGGCTAAGCATTACATGAACCAGAAATTGGCGATTAAAAACCAGGAGTCTGTGATTACACAAGAAGTGTATCGGCGGAAGAAATTAGGTCTACTGCAACACCAGCCGTTCCTACCGCGTCGTAGAGACAGGGAGGGGATCTCTCTTGTCTTGGCTGCATCAGTCCGTCTTTGTAGCAGTTTTTTAAATTTTTTCAAGATTTTAGCGAGCTTGTGTCCTGATGTCCTGATATTGTCCACCAAATTGAGTAACTTCTGGCATCGACCCAGTTGCTTTCAGATATCATGAGGAATCTTGGTGTCGAATATCTCTTTTATAAAGAAGAAAAGACAGGATTAGAAACGTAATTTACCGGTTGGATGTAAAGCTGTCTATGTGAATTACAGAATAAGGGACTTTATTTATTTTTTTTTTACTACACAAAAAGGGAATGAGAACCAGTGTGTCTTGTCTGCTGGCTGTTCGTGTTCGCATGATGTACACAGCCGAGGGTTATAGCAGTGTGGACAATCAACAGAGTGGCCCACGACCTGCTTTAAAGGTCCTGCGTTACGACCTTATTTTAAAGGACATAACTTCCGGCGTCATTCTCGCATCTCGGGATTATGGCGAGTGGTATGTGCGTGGCACGGAGGTTGACCTTTACGCCTTTGGGTAAAGGCCACTGTGACCTTCATCCTGAAGTTCCTTTCCGGGGTCGCATCATGTGTTTTCGTCTTTGGCTTTTCATATTTAAATGCTTTTGCCGGACCTCGGGATAATATTAGTTTGTGGTTCGTTGTGTAGTCGTGTTGACCTTCTTCAAGGTCAGTTGTGGCCTGGTTTAACTCAGCATTGATCATATTGGTGCAGCCATCGGTTACGATGGCCTGGCCTAACACTCGACCTTTGTGGGTCAGGTCAGAGACCAGGTTATCTTGCCCAAGGGTTCATACTGTGACGTGCAAGGGTCTCAGGGTTGTCCCCCTCCTCGTGCTTAAGGGTCGTTCCCTCGTGCTCAAGGGGTTAGTCATGATAAGGTCCGGCAGAAGATTAAACTATAAGGGCTGTGACGTGTCCTACCGTACGTAGCTCCTCCTTATTTAATGGGCTTCTTCAGTTACGTAACGTGACTCAGTCGAAAGGTCGACGTGATATTTCCCCCCCTCGGTCTAAAGTCTGTTTGTTTATGTATGTGTCTGCGGAGCGTAGAAAGAAACTTATTGGGCAGGTGGCCTCCCGAAGCCCTGGGGATAAAAAAAAAAGAAAAGAGAAAACTTTTTCGAAATGTCTTTTTGAACTGGATTATCCGTTGTTTATCGTTGCGTAAGGAGGGAAAAGGGAAAAGTACTTTAAAGTATGGAAGAAAGGAAGTGGAAAGTCTGGCTTTTTAAAAGGAGATTCAGGTCATAGTTCCAAAGCGTTCCAAAGCTTTGGGGTGTGAGGAAAGAAGCTACTATCAAAACAGACCGCTCTCTTTACCAACGCAGTGTTTTGCCTGGTATCATGGGTCAGCAGCCAGTTTTTGGGGAGCAGAAATCAGAGTAATATCTGTAGGAGAGAAAAGAAAAAACCTTGAGGGACACCGCTGTTGCTGATAGGGAGGGTTTATCCATCACCAGTAACGAAGATATAGGCCGAGAGGCAACACGCGGTAGCTGGGAGATCGGACCTGGATGCCAAACCCTGTCCAAAGCTTTTCAGGTATCAAGCGCTTATCATATATGATCCTCCAGTCCCTCAAGAGTTGACAACCGAACGTTAGTAAGATAAGAGGTGATATGTAGCGTGTCTGAGATAAGATTACTGCTCTGTGGCGTAGGATTATCAGTGACTAACTGAATGAAAATAACGACTGATGCAGCCCACTGTAGATATGGTCATTGGTTCAGTGCTTTTCTTCTTTCGTACTGAACCTTTACCTGCCATGTTTGTCTCAGAGGGAGGTTATGCACGGTGCTGCACCGGCAGCAAAGCTACGGGATCTAGGTAAACTCCTGCCTTCTGCTGCACAGCCTCGGGACCTTGACACTCCACGTGTCCTTTGGCTGCAGTGCGAGACCCAGGCGGTGACGCGCCTCCCCCTACGAGACTTCTACCACATTTGCTCCTCCTCCGGCGCTACGGAACTCACTGCCACGCCTTTCCATCCTCGTCTCACCTTACTGCACCTCGTCTCCTCTTATCTGATCCTGCGCTACGTGTAGTAGCGCGTCCTGAGCACCGACTAAATTCAAAAGGATTGTGTTGTTACTCATATCTCCGTCCCCCTCTCCCCCAATCCTCAAAAGAAGGTATTCAAGTTATACACATAATGACACCCGCTAAAAGAGCATTATTAGTATTCTTTCCTTTCGCATGCATTATTGTTCTGGTGGTAATGAGGTCATTTGCAGTAATGGGGTCACTTTCTTCTGTCATTTTCCTGAGTCCTTGAAGACCCACGGTCGCGTGACTGCTCTGATTACGTGGGATTTATAGTTTGTTTTCAGCGTATGTGTTCGTGTGTGTGTGTGTGTGTGAGGGAGGGAGGGGGAGTCGCCATCACTGCCGGGGGTTGCCTTGAATGGAGACGATTTGGCCTCATGGGATTTGGTGAGGGCTGGTACTGCTGCTCGAGGCCTTGATTCAGGGCTGGTTAACCTCTTAAGCACGACGGCACGACCCTTAAGCACGACGGTACGACCCTTAAGCACGATGGCACGACCCCCGAGCACGACTCTCAAGCACGCCGGCACGACCCAAGGGTCAGGTCAGAGGCCAGGCCATCGTACTCGAGGGTCGTGCTCAAGGCTTGTACTCTTGTTGTTCAAGGTTTGTACCCTCTGTCCTGAAGGAGTAAGAGTTTCCAGCGTGGGTAAGGACCTCCACAGTGACGGTATATTTAGCCCAGCAGGTAAAATTTCAGTTAAATGCAGTAACGAGGCTGTTCTTGTGAGCCAGCAAATGGGACGTCTCCTCCATCATCGTTGCAACATTGAGATGGTTGATCCATCACCGTGTGTTTAGTGGGGGCCCTGGCTCGATCCCCTCGCTGTGGGGCGGGGCTTGCTAGGGTGTGTTGATTACTATTTGCGTGTTTCCCCGTCTCTTAGCCTTGTGTATACGTATATATGTACCATATCTCAACTCTTGTGTATACTTATGTTGGTATTTATGTTGAAGGGGGTTTTTGTAAGTTGTGAGCATTACCTGTGCCGTCTTCGTGACAGTTAGTCTGTATGCAAAGAGTAATTTGTCCGTACGCAAAAAAGTAATATCGATTGCCATAAATTTCCTCAGTGCTTCAAAGTGTTCGGGGTCTGCAGGATTAACACTGGAATAATTCAGTAACTGCATAAAAAAGCCTCTCAACAGAATAGTTAATCGGTGTACCCGGATTATGAAAAGGAAAAACAAACGAGATGGTTTGGGTACGCTGCGTTACCGAACAAGAGTCGAACCGTCGTACTTAGCAGCGTTCAGCCGGACCAGTCGCAAGACCCATGAAAGAAAAGTTTGTATACGACACAGTAATGGCTCACAGGACGTCAGGTGGCTGTCATCCCAAGAGCCACGAGGGAGGTGTTCCATGACAGACGGCGCTGGAGGGAATATACCTCAAGGCAATGCATGTGACAGCCTCAAGCTTACCTGAATGAGGAGGTGGGGGAGGGTGTGTATAGGTCAAAGGAATGCAAACATCATCAAGACCTCTGGGTCTTTCCGTAGCTGTTCTTGTCAGTGGAGGAGACCAGAGGGACACGGTCGAGCGTGGGGAAGGTAGAGAAGAGAGATGTTTACAGATCGACCCGCCTGTCCCCTCAGCGTGGCGTTGCAAGCAGTCAGAGGCGGAGTGCTTGATCTTGTCCCCCTAGGTATAGTGGCCTTGAGGGCAACCCTCAGCAAAAACAGGAGGAAGTGAGGGTGGTTGGCTGGAGCAGGCGGCTCCTCACCCACCCCACCCATCCATCCCATCCACGGACGCCCTCCTGAGCTTGGGTGGTGTCAGGAGGCGGGGGTGCACAGTGGGTGTCGGTTCTGGTGAGTCGCAGGGTCGCAGCCGGTCACCATCCCCTGCTGGTGCTGCCGTCTTGGTGACGTGGGAGGGGGTGCGTAGCGTGCATTCACACCCCAGCGCCGCCGCACCTGGTTACCTGCTCGTGTCCGTCTGGTTGTCTCGGGCGCAGACGCTCACTGACCCCCCTCACAACACAACTGACGAAGTTGAAGAGGATGAAGCCATCGTTAGTGCCTCATTCAGTGGCCGTGGAGGGGGGAGTTCTATATCGGTTAAGCTTTGGGCACCGATGTCCGCTTCATTATTGTGTCTTCGACCTCCCCGCCAGAGAACGGAGACCTCTGTATCATGAGGACGAGATGTCCAAGAAACTTATTAAAACTGTGAAGGGTGATTAGGCAGTAGATAATGATCACATTCACGATTGACAGAAAAAGTATTCTAAAGACACTGTTCTGATTTTACGACCCTTGGCGGTACGACCTTTGAGCTTTTTTGGTACGACCCTTGGATGTGATGATTGTCAGGTCAGAGGCTAGGCCTGTCATACCCACGGGCGCACCGACGTGCTCAAGGGTCGTACCGACGTGCTCAAGGGTCGTACCGACGTGCTCAAGGGTCGTTCCGTCGTGCTCAAGGGTCTTACCCTCGTGCTCAAGGGGTTAAGCGATTTATTTTGATAATTGGCTACCCCGCTTCCCAGGTACCCCAGTGTCGTCACTCCGTTTTCTGTGTTTCATCATGCTTGCCCTCAACCCTTTTTCTGTGCTGCATGCATGTCCTCACCCCGGTTTTTATGCTTCACTCCACGTGTCCTTTTTGTGGTACCAAGTTGGGGTGATTTTTTTTTCTTTCAGATTAAGATTAGTAGATTGAGGTCAATCCGTGTGTCGATTCATTTCGAGAATTGCTATCCATTTTTTCTGAGTCGCATCATTTATATGGTACATTTATAATTACACACACACACACACACACACACACACACACACACACACACACACACACACACACACACACACACCTGTCTTAGGCTGGCGTGTGTGTGTGTGTGTGTGTAATTACGTATTGTGCTGTACGGGGAGAGAGTTCTACACTAGCGGGGCCCCATCACTTGAACTTTCTCTTCTAAACTTATGTATGCTGTGTGCATTAACCATGGCCTCTGCCATTTTGTTCCATTCATCCACCAATCTTATGTATCCTTATTTACCAGTGTGTGTGTGTGTGTGTGTGTGTGTGTGTGTGTGTGTGTGTGTATGTGTGGGTGTGTGTGTGTGTGTGTGTGTGTGTGTGTGTGTGTGTGTGTGTGTGTGTGTAAGATGGTGTTATTCACATTCTCTCATTGCTAGATGGAGAGGGGGCTACGTTGGTGTCGTATCCGCTCCCCCCTACCCCCTCAGCCTTTATCAGTTGGCGAATGTTGCATCAGCGACCCCGAGGCAAGAACGCATGTGGGTAGGGGGTTCGGGGCAACACCCAGCCTCATGTTGCAACCTACAATGTTTAGCTTGCTTGTCAGCACCCTAGTGTGTGCTCTGTGACACCCAGTAACGCATCCGAGTTCCACCTTACTAGGCGAACTGCACCGCATTTCTGTAGTCATAGGGTCGTGTATAGCAGTTGCTGTTTGCAGATGACGCGGCTCCGGTCGCAGACAACAGAGGCAAACTCCAGAAACCGGTGACAGATATTGGGAAACTGTACCAAAGGGGAAAGTTGAGAGTAACTGTGAACACAAGTAGGATGATGAGGTGCGGCTGGCAGAGGAGAATGGAGTTTGAATGTTGGGGGAAACCTGGAGGGATTGGAGTGCTCAAAGTACCTATGAGTAGCGGATGGAAGGAACCACAGGAGCTGAAGGGAATCGGGGAGTTCTTAGAAGAAGGGGCTAAGGTCCTGGGTATATCTTAAGGAGCATATAGAGAGGTCATTGCCTGGGCGTGTGTGAAGGTACAGTGTTGTATGGGTGTAAGTCTTCGTCCCCCCTCAGTGCAAACTAGAGGAAGAGGGTGGATGTGCTGGAAATGATATGGAGGAGAGACGGGCAGGTGGTGATGTGTAGTGGTTATGTAGTGGAGGAGAGACGGGCAGGTGGTGATGTGTAGTGGTTATGTAGTGGAGGAGAGACGGGCAGGTGGTGATGTGTAGTGGTTATGTAGTGGAGGAGAGACGGGCAGGTGGTGATGTGTAGTGGTTATGTAGTGGAGGAGAGACGGGCAGGTGGTGATGTGTAGTGGTTATGTAGTGGAGGAGAGACGGGCAGGTGGTGATGTGTAGTGGTTATGTAGTGGAGGAGAGACGGGCAGGTGGTGATGTGTAGTGGTTATGTAGTGGAGGAGAGACGGGCAGGTGGTGATGTGTAGTGGTTATGTAGTGGAGGAGAGACGGGCAGGTGGTGATGTGTAGTGGTTATGTAGTGGAGGAGAGACGGGCAGGTGGTGATGTGTAGTGGTTATGTAGTGGAGGAGAGACGGGCAGGTGGTGATGTGTAGTGGTTATGTAGTGGAGGAGAGACGGGCAGGTGGTGATGTGTAGTGGTTATGTAGTGGAGGAGAGACGGGCAGGTGGTGATGTGTAGTGGTTATGTAGTGGAGGAGAGACGGGCAGGTGGTGATGTGTAGTGGTTATGTAGTGGAGGAGAGACGGGCAGGTGGTGATGTGTAGTGGTTATGTAGTGGAGGAGAGACGGGCAGGTGGTGATGTGTAGTGGTTATGTAGTGGAGGAGAGACGGGCAGGTGGTGATGTGTAGTGGTTATGTAGTGGAGGAGAGACGGGCAGGTGGTGATGTGTAGTGGTTATGTAGTGGAGGAGAGACGG
>NC_092237.1:4912304-5087304 GCF_036320965.1 Panulirus ornatus
CACAGGTTTGTCCCAGCTCACCTGAACATGGTCTTCATCATATATTACTATTTATAACGCTTTTACTGCCCTCTCTTATTTTTTCATTTCATAATTGCAGTTTCTTTTTTTAAACCACAGGTTTCATTTCGTACTTGATGTGGACAAAATGTGGCTTTTTTGTTTGTTTTTACTCTCTCTCTCTCTCTCTCTCTCTCTCTCTCTCTCTCTCTCTCTCTCTCTCTCTCTCTCTCTCTCTCTCTCTCTCTCTCTCTCTCTCTCTCCACATATAGTATTCACATGGTACACATACAATAAGGTTGTACATATTGACGGTTTCACTCCTATATTACAAACTTTGGAGACATAACCGAGCGATAACATGGGAAATGTAACAGAGCTTGTGAGAGCATAACCTAGCCCAGATCAGACCAGCGTAGCCCAGCCCACTGTAACACAGTAGAGCGTAGCTTAGCCTGGCCCGGCCTGCCCATTTGGTGGACCTACTCTGTGCTCCCACACCCATTGTATTCCGGCGCCTGTATGGGGTGGGGGAACCCATGCCTGGTGTATGATAATGGAGGCACCCCATTCTTTCCGCTCACTAGAGATGGTATGGGGGTTAATGGGGAGGGGGTTTGCCGGGTGGGGGCAGCGGGCGACGCGGTTTTATTAAAAAGATATTCAAGGTGGCATTTTCTGTTGTTGGAACAATCAGGTTTGGATTTATCCTTTCGTTTATCGAGGAAGCAAGATGGTATAGGTGTCCATTATACTTCATTATCCTTAATGAGAGAGAGAGAGAGAGAGAGAGAGAGAGAGAGAGAGAGAGAGAGAGAGAGAGAGAGAGAGAGAGAGAGAGAGAGAGAGTTTCCTATGTGTGCTGTAGCTGACACACATAACCGATGAATGAGGTTGACACTTGACAAGTTGCCCCAGGGATTGCAACTTCTCCAGTCGCACCGCCGCACCCCGGGGAGGTACCGTCGTGGTGGATGGGTCATTCCCATCCACAACCCACCCACTAGTACCATACACACGCACACCCTCCTCCTCGCTTAACCCCACCTACACTACACCCACGTACAAAACCAAAAATCCACCTCTGGCGCCACCCACGTACATAATTATTTAGGAAAGTATTCACCTCGTCGTCCCCCACCTACACGCACTGACATCACCCACCTCCCGCGACAGTGACTCACGTTATTGCCCATCTGCACCTGTGGTGGAGGGAGGGAGGGAGGGAGGGAGGGAGGGATTCGTGCCAGGACAGCGCACGGGAGGGAGATATATCACAAGTCCCTTACTTAACCCTCCGATCCGTTCGTCGTGTCGGAAAGTAAAACCATCCGTCGTCGTGCGTCGTTTTAGGGGGGTCATTTCATTCGTGATTTTCGCCAGACGAGGTCGTGTTCACATATTGATTCGTAAGATCACGCACGTTCCTCCTCCCGGTGCAGAAATATTCATACGGTATCGTTGTAGAGGACGGAGGAGAATCAAATGTTTTCCTTCAGTCTTTCCTCGCTTACGTTTTCTGTAGTGAAGCACCGCTGTGTCAGGTCACCGAAATTCACTTCTTGGTCGCCCTCGGGGCACGAACGTCGAGGTCTTGCGTGGCTGGGTTGACGTCGTATTGACTCTGTGGAAATCACTCGTGTACACAGCTCTCGACCTTTGACACGAAGACATCATAATGGACAGGTGCAGTGACCTTTTTTTTTTTTGACATAATGATCGGGGTCTGAAGTGGTTAAATGTGACGCAGAGACAGTTGTACTCATGATCTCATGTGACGCGAGATCGGTGTGAACATCAGCTTATCTCCGAGCTGAATTATGCCTTTGCGGAGGGAGTGTGTGAGTCTGGACGTTCGGTTCATCATTGGCAGCCGTTCTTGCAAAGCCGTTGATTACAGTGGCAGTGTCAGATGGACCTGTGGCCTGGATGCCGGCATCAGTTTATATAATGGTTTTGGAAGCCTGCATACTGAGCGACAGTTACATTTTGAAAGAAATTCTAGATTTAGATACTTTCGATCATGCTTTGGGAGCTGTTGCGTGCGGTTTAATGAAGTTCTTAAGAGACCAGTTGTTGATGAAGTTCTCAAGATGTTAAAGAGACCAGTCGTTAATGAAGTTATCAAGATGTTGAATAAACCATTTGTTAATGAAGTTCTCAAGATGTTGAAGAGACCAGTTGTTTAGTATTATTTTTAAAAACATTCTTAAAAGTATGTTGTATATTCTATATGTATATATTTCATATTGATTGGTTTTTAGGTGTTGCGTTCAGAGCCGGGAGGACTTGTGGTGTCGCTCTGGCCCTCAGGTCTCCCTCTCTTGTGCCCTCCTTCCTTACATCACTGGCTGGTGAGGAGGAAGGGAGGGAGAGAGGGGATAAAAGATTGCGACTAGACACTGGAAGGCGGAGGAGTTAGGTGGACAGTGTAGGGATGTATGGCGTAGGTTTAGTGAGGTGGTTTGCCGACTGGCGTTATGCCACCGCAGGTAAGTCAGAAGCCTTTTGAGGACACTACCCTCCCCCAGATGCTTCGGTGATAAGACTGCTGTAAGCATGAGTAAGATTTATTTTAGGTTTTGAGGGACGCCATCGCATACACACACACACACGCGCGCGCGCGTGCGCTGGCAAAACAACAAGTGGTATTAAAACGCACATGCGTACACACAAGTGCACTGACGTAGATTGGCATCAACAGTTTATAAGAGTCGTGTTTCTGTTGTTACAATATTATCTTTTGTTGCCTATGAAAGGAGGCCGTTGTCATATATATATGGATACATCGGGCGGTGTTGCCGGACTCCGTCTGCGACTGAAACTCGCCTTTGGCGAGACTTGCACCATCGTCCGTTGACGACCCGGAGTACAGACTCGTCGAATAACATCTCGTTCCGAGAGGATCCTCGACTTCCCCGCTACCGGACGTAGCGCAGCGTGGATCTGTAGGCGCTCTTGGAAGATGGGTCCTCGAGGAAATCGGAACTGTTTTGGGAAAGTTGTCCATGGACTGATTACATGAATGGACGAATGTAGAACCAAGTTACTCATGCGATGGACACGAGATTAAAGATGGAAGTTGTTCCCCGGATGTTTATGAATACTAAACCACTGTGAGAATATTCCATCAGTGATTGCCAATATGGATCTGATGTGTTATAGATACCTCCTTCTTTATGCATGGGTATTTTAGGTCACCTGCTGTTATGTGTCTGGAAACATTGAATGTCTAGTGTGTATTGGGCGAGTGTGACTTGAAATGATGCAAGGTAATTGCTTTGGTAATTGGTGTTGTTGTTGAAGTGAGTTGGTTAGTTTGGGTCTGTGCTGGATGTTGGTGGTTTATAGTGAGGTGATGCAGTTAGCTGGGGAGGTTATGTTGAGGTGATGCAGTATGTTGGGGAGGTTACCGTGAGGTGATGCGCAGTGGCCGGGATGAGGGCAGGTGGGAGGGGGAGGTTAATTTATCACGAACACGCGCCAGGTGTTGGTGATGGTGGTGGTGGTGGTGGTGGCGGCGGGGGCCACGTGTATGTCAGGTGGAGAAGGCCTCCGACAGGCCCCTCAAGACGGACTTGTCGTGTACCGTCGTGGTAGAGCACAGTGCTCACCCGGACCTATCAGCACCGAATCGGGAGGGCACGTCATACACCCACACACCCACCCTTGTGGTGGTGAGCATTATCGGATCATCGTATCATGTTGTCGTCTCCCGTCCGTCCCTTACTGACTGAGCCGGGGTCGTGTGTGCCTCCCATAACAGCCCAGTATGGAAGTGGGGTCAGTCACTGCGTGTGACAGCGTAGCCATCATCAGGGCAGCTACAGCAGCAGCAGCAGCAGCAGCAGCATCGTCCCGGCCTCCTGCCGCAACACCTGCCGTACCCAAGGACTACGTATCTCTCGCTCTCTCTCCCACCCGCCCACACCACACGGGAACTGGTTTACCTGCCACACGTGCTGCTCACCCCACGGGAGAGGCAGGGTGGCTTGGTATCCTGGTCAGGCTTCACTCTCAGGCGCCTTTTGATCTCAGGAGCTCCTGACTAAGGTGTCTCATGCCCGACCGTCATACAGTACTCCTACACATCATCATCACCAGCATCCACATACCTCCCTCCCTCCTTCCCTTCTATGATTTCAGCGCTATCTGCCCGCGAGACGTCACCCCGAGCCTCCTCCTCCTCCTCCTCCTCCTCCTCCTCCTCCCCCCGCAGTAACATTTTAGGAACACGTCTCCCAAGGTTTAAACACACACACACACACACACACACACACACACACACACACACACACACACACACACACACACACACAGTCCACTTTAGACTTTGCCGCGTCATAGTGGTTCCGGTCCAACATGTTGGGAGTTGAATGTTCAGAAGATGTAGTAAGAGGCATTAGTTCAGGTATTGCTGTCGTGGTAGTGTGGCAGGATGTATCTTACAATTTTTGGTTGTAGTTTTGTAGGATGTATTATGACGAGCATTGTTGTTATTGTAATAGTTTGCATGATGTATTATTTCAGCTGTTGTCGTCGTGTTGATGGATGTATTATTTGAGATGTTGTTATTGTATCAGTAGTTGTAACGATGATGTTGTTCACTGACATGGTTGATTGTGGCTGAGAGACATTATAATGCCATTCATAATTGTGCTGGAAACTCGTCCAGTATTTATGCTCCGGTCTCAATATGTGTGGCCCCATCATCTGAACTTTCTCCGCCTTCATAACCTTTCAGACTTCATTCTTCTTTCCACATCCACATTTTCCTCACACGCTTTTGATATCATTCATGCCGTACTCTTGAAAATAGAAGTACATCTTTAAATCTTTTCTAACAAGTTTTTTACTTAATTTCATGGTATTGACTCTGGTTGGTCTGTATTTGCACATTTCGAAGAACTGCACAGTTTTTCTCTGTTCACACTGGTTTCCTGACTTAAAAATATCTCTGATCAAGTCTACCGTTTTCTCTCTTCCACGCAGGACAAATCTATGCCCTTTGATCTCTCTCTGTAACTCATCTCTCTTGATTTTGTTACCATCTTTTTGTTTGACTTCCTCTGGACCTTCTCTATAAATTCCTTGTGCCTCTTTTAGGTGGGGTAACCAGACTTGAGAACCGTTCTAGTTTTGACCCCATATAAGGACGTGGCCATTGTACTTGATCCTGATATTAGCCATCAGACAGTCTTGTGTTGTCTACGGTTCCGTTAGCGTAGGGGTCCCAGGACGGAGCCTTGCGGCACACCAATGGGACCCCAATACTTTGACATGCTTCCTCTGTTCCCTTCCACTAAGGTTATTTTCTATCCTAAAAGGACCTTCCTTCCTATTCCTGCTTGAAGACCCAGCTGTGTTTGTTTGTTTGTTTGTTTGTTGTGTGTGTGTGTGTGTGTGTGTGTGTGTGTGTGTGTGTGTGTGTGTGTGTGTGTGTGTGTGATTGTGTATTATATGTGTGCTCAGGAACGTGGTTCGATATCGTAAGCAGTTTTGATCAGCCAGCGCCACCAAGGGAATTCAGGAGCACGTCCTCGCATGCCACCCTGTATGTCGCGCACACACACACACACACACACACACACACACACACACACACACACACTGTGTGTAGTTTACAGCCTCGCCCGACACGGTGGCTGACGAGGCCCCTTAGTGATGGCTCTTGGCGTGGGTGGGTGGGGGCACGGTGGGCGTATAACGTCATCACCTGCCTTACCTGCCCCACTGCCTCCCTCACCTTACTGCTGAGTCCCAGCAGTACTGCTCCCCCCACCACCTTGGTTGCAGACCTCAGCACACTCGCTCGAGCTGCCTGTGTCAGCACGTCGGCCCACTTCCCGCAGCCCGCCTCCTCCTCTGCTCACTTCCCGCAGCCCGCCTCCTCCTCTACTCACTTCCCGCAGCCCGCCTCCTCCTCATTCCACCTCCCTCAGCCCACCTACTCCTCAGTCCACTTCCCTCAGCCCACCTACTCCTCAACCCACTTAACGGAGCCCACCTACTCATCCCGCTTCATCATGCCATTTGACTGTTTCCAGTCACATCTGCGATTCACCTTTGCTTCAGCCCATGCGACTGACCCATCTGCTGCCCACCTCCACCACCCGCCCTTCCACCTGCTACCCTACCACCCTAACCCACCCGCCACTGCTGCGCCCCCACCCCACCCGTCACCCGCCAGCATCACTGAGGGAGCCGCTGGGTAACGATGCAGTGTCATGTCCTGCCCTCGCTGCCTGACTTATGGCTCCGAAAAAGATCTGGGTGAGATGCCTCACGAACTCGCCCTTACGGGACTGGATACCTTACGCTGGGGGTCTGAGACGCCATTACCAAGCCTGCTGGGGGAGCGCATGTCGGTTAAAAGTCGCTGGAACACGACGGTACGACCATGAGCACGACGGTACGAGACTCTTGAGCACGATGGAACCACCACCCCATGGTCGTGATGGCTTGGTCTTTGACCTTATCCTTAAGGGCTCGGTTGAACGACCAGGCCAACATATCCAAGGGTCGTACCGTCGTGATCAAGAGGTCGTACCGTCGTGCTCTAGAGGTCGTACCGGGTATGAGATCACTGCTCGATTCAGACTCTCTCATCCACAGCAGCCGAGGTGCCGTGTGGCCTTCATGTTCAACACTCTGGCTCAGTAATTTTGAGGTGGATGCTAGAAGTGTGATAAGGTGGCTACGTTACCCATTTTCTTTTATTTGATGGTAGGTGGAAGAAAGGAAGGGATTGGAGAGGGAAAAATATGTACAGTGGAGAAACAGAAGATGATTATAGAGAGTGAAAATGTGTGGGGTACGTAGGTTATACTGAAGTGTAGAAAGGGTTTGCTGGAGACGTATTTTTGATGTCTTGTTTATTTATCTCCTTGCAGACTGGCTCTGTGTGTGTGTGTGTGTGTGTGTGTGTGTGTGTGTGTGTGTGTGTGTGTGTGTGTGTGTGTGTGTATGTGGCTTTAAGAAGGGAATTCGTCAAGCAAAAGATGGCGTATGGTTTATCGTGTACATGGATGGATGACTGGAGCCTCTTAGTGCTCCCGTGGAGATCTGGGGCAGGGCTGTGGTTGACTTGCCTCCCGCACGTCTTGTGCTGCTAACCCACCAGCATGTCGAGTGCTTGCTCCTCCAGGGGGTTCTACCCCATCAGCCCCCACCCGCACCCAGCCTCCCCTATCCCCCCCCCCAACTCTGCCTGATGTCTCTCTCCCATTCCCTCCACCATCACCAACACACCTGCTCTCCTTTCTCCATCCTCCCGCCACCACCATCACCACCACACTTGTTCTCCCTCCCCCCAACCCTCCACCACATCTGTCTCCGCCCCAGCTTCGTCCATGAGGGTTGTGTGGGGAGTAGGTATATGTAGATGGATAAGACACATCATCACACATCTTGTCCTTTGTGTGCAGGCGGCTCTGGAGGAACAGTGATGTAAAACACCTTTTATATCTTCCTCCATCGTGTCGTGACTGGGAGGACCTGACGAGGATTGTGCCTACGGTACCTGCCTGAGGAGTAGGAGTCATTCTACGCCGACACATCCTCCAGGCTCTCCTTGACAACGTTTTACAGTTGCCTCCTTCACCGCCGCGCCGCCACCATAGGCTGCTGCTGCTGCTGCTGCCGTTACTGAGGCTTTCCTGGTCTTCTTGAGCTAGTTCACTGGTCAGGTTACGCTTGACCTGTCGTCGCTTAGCTCACGAGTCAGGTCACCCTTGACCTGTCGTCGCCTAGTTCACTGGTCAGGTCACCCTTGACCTGTCGTCGCGTTGTTCACAGGTCAGGTTACCCTTGAACTGTCGTGATCCTGCTTCTCTAACCAGGTCACCCTTGATTCACCCTCCCTCCCTCGCTCCAAGGTCAGCCAGGACCTCCGCTAGCGGCCAGCCTGCTGGTCGCTCCACGAGCCTCGCCTTTACCTTGTTTTCCCGGTGCAGTGTTAACCTGGCGGTGAGCTCAGCTGCCAGCCACGCGCCAAGGACTGCCCTGAGCCTCTTGCAATACTACCGTGGAAGAAAAACAAGTAAAACTGTGCAACACAGGACTGTTCACAGTCTCCTGCAAACACTGCCACTGAGGAACACTGGCAATATTGCGTAACACAGGACTGCACAAAGCCTTAATAACACTACCATGGAAGAAAAGCAAGCAGTATTCAGCAAAACAGGACTGCCCATGTCCTCGTGCATCAGTCGCGTGGAGAAACACAAGCAATACACGGCAATACAGAGGACTGTTTACCGGCGCAGCGTGCATCACGCGCCTCAGAGGACATCAAACACCAGTCGGCAACATAATGAGGAATTGTACATGGTTTCCAAAGGGTTGAAGTATTGCGTTAGTCATGATTCACTGGGTTTTGTGGGCAATTGCGGGCACTGTCATAATGTGTTGTGGTGGTTGTGATGGCGGATGTAGGGGTGTTGGCAGTGTGGTTGTGGCGATAGTGATGATTATAAAGATAGGATGGGGGGTGGTTGGGCATGGTGTCGTACTCACAGTTGGGTCGAATGTTGTGGGGAGAACATTGCAGACTAATGTAGTGTGTGTGTGGAGGGCAGGACGGGGCATCCTGTACCCTTTTTGGTAGAGTGTTGGTGGTGATGTGGCACTGTTGTTGGTGTGGTGCAACTGTTGTTGGCTGTGGTGGCATAATTGCTTGACGTTGCTGGTGCTGCATTTTTTTGGAGTGATGTTGAGGATGGTACACTCGGTGGTGATGGTGAGAGAAACGTTGATGGTTTTAGTGTTGTTGGTGCTCAGGTTGTTCCTGCTGGTGGAGTGGAGGCAGTTACTACTGCTGCTGCTGCTGCTGCTGCTGAAGTGATGTATGAGGCCGGTGTAGCAGCTGCTTCTCCTTGCCAGACCATGTCCACGAGCAGAGCCAAGGCTCTTGAGGCAACTCATGGCAGAAGCGAGTGAGAGAATTCTTATTTCTTTTGAACGCGACGGTACGACCCTTGAGCATGACGGTACGGTCCTTGAGCATAACGGTACGACCCTTGAGCATGACGGTACGGTCCTTGAGCATAACGGTACGACCCTAGAGCATGATGGTGTGACCCTTGAGCATGACGGCACGACCCTTGCCTTTAAACTGACCCTCAAGAATCAGGCCAAACATCAGGTTAACGTATCCAAAGGTCGTATCGATATATGATGCTCTAGGGTCGTGCCATCAAACTGAAAAGGTCGATTATGTGGATGATAACAGAAGAAAACAGATGAACACGATTGTATAGAGAGAACGTAAGTGTGACATCTGCTCTTGCCCCGGCGCCTCCGTGCTGGCCTGTATTAAGCTGTAGCTCCCGTGTAGAGGAAGAATACACGTGGTACAGCTCGTCCACCTCACACCTGTAACAGGTGGCGCCGGTGAGTGAGTGCTCACACCCCCAGAACGGTGATGACTTCAGCTCCCCCCCCCCCCCCAACCAGTGACACGTGTGCAGCAGGTGTGCTCGCGAGAGGGTGAACGGAGCCTTGCATGTGTGCACATCTGTACAGCTGCCAGGACACGAGGAGAGGGACTGTGTGTGCGTAGATATGCTCCTTTGAATAAAGTACGATGTGTGATCAGGTTTAGGGTAATGCAGTAATGCGCATTCGCGCATTCATCAGTGATCTTATTCCACTCGTCGACTACTCTTACACCATCATGGTACTTCTCTACATCTTGTGTGACAAGTTTCTTGCTCGATTTCGTGCGATTCTGTGCAACCGCCGGTCGGCCACGCCCTTGTTGGGGTGAGTCGAAGGCCTTTTGCACCGGGCGTTACATCCCCTCGTTACACACTGCGTTATGTCTCACCAGGCCGCCGGCGAAGACGATCTCTGTAACGAGAGAAGAATTAAAGCCTCTGCTGGATCGCAATGATCGACCACTCAACCCGTCTTGTAAGTTCTGGTTGCTGCCTCATACGCCCTGCATCACCCTTCCCCACTCACATTGCGCACGTCCTCTCACACTGCCACATCACAGTCCTCCTCCTCCTCCTCCTCCTCCTCCTCCACGTAGACTCCACCTCGTCCAGAGTCCACACGCACCGCACATCGCCCACTCCAGCCTCGACACCCTCCAGTACAAGCTGTACAAAAGACCGTGCTAAGGGAGTTACCACAATGAGGTGTAGCGTGTTGTGTGGTGGGAAGTGGCTATTAATGATCATGGGGTGTTGTGGTACACACACACACACACACACACACGGACACACAGTGATTGTAGTGTTGCTGGCATAACAATTAACATCGCTTGCTGTCCACGCAGTAGCTCCACTACTCAGACTGCTTACAGGTACCACAGTGTTGTGGGTCACATGCGACACTCCAAGCCATTAAAACACAGGAGGTTCATACGGTACACCGTGAGTACGCCAGCCACGCTGTGCACGAGCGACCTCAGCCGTACCCAGCTGAGGTCAATTTAGTTGCCTTCGTCATAGTTCATGATGAAACCCACGCGTGGCGCACTGATTTTTTCACCTCTTGAGTTACACGTTAGATTGCATGACGTGATTGTGATCAAATAAGTTCCTGATCTCTTGTGCAATCGCAGACAGCCAAGGAAAGACCCACTGGTCTGTTGCTGTCTGGATTCCTTATTATTCCTTTGTGTAAATATTGCCGTAAGAATTCGTGAACGTGGTTTATTCTCGAAGCATTTTGTGCGGCGCGGGAGCGAAGCGTCGGCCAAAGGTGTGTGAAATTGGGTCTCTCTTGGTTGACGAAGCCATCGCTCGTTTTACTGTTTGCCGTTTCCAAGGGCGTGTTGGGGGGTTGCCGCGGGAGCCCACATGCGGCCGGTACTTCCTCGATGTCGATCGATTCATGATTAAAGTGACACATTTAGCGTGTTTATGTTCACCTCCGGCTGGGGATGTTTGGGGGGAGTTGAGGTGGCGTGGTGGCCGTGTATATATACCTCGACGTCAGGATGCCAGCTCTCCGGAAAATGACATTACTGCACTCTGCAGTCTCTCGGTAGGGCTTCCCAGTTGCACTTTGCAATTCATGTTTAGGGAAACATGCATGGCTTGTTACGGGTGTGACGGCATGGCTTGTTAGGGGTGTGACGGCAGGACTGAGATGCGACGCAACAATGTGGTTCCCGTCCAAGCAAACCCCCTGATCTATATAAATATTTGTGGTCAGTGAGGATAACCTGTGGTCAGCCGGATGGTGTTTTGACTCCACGCTGGAATTTGTAGGCGTTATGAAAACCTTGTGAAAAAACGGTGACTATTCCTGTCATGTTGCAGACATCGTCTGTTAAGACGGATGTAACCAGACAGGGGAGGGTATCATCACCTGAATGTACTAACTGCAGGTTAGCTGTGCGAGGAGGAGGAGGACGCGCGTTCGCTACCCAGATTGCGTGTGTGTGTGGGGGGGGGGGGGTAATTGCTTGCTCCTGCTTCTAGGCGAGCTCCTCCTGTCGAGGGACGTGACCTTAGGAGGTAGCTCTCTTGACCTCACGTTGAGCTGTTCTCATTGGTTGGTTGGGCACGCATGACCCTAACCCGCCAGCAGGAAAGACAATGAGGTACATTTTGCCATCGGCTGGAGAAGTGAAGATCACGTCCGTTGATACGAGAAACGTAAACCCTCTCGCCTTAACCTTTTACGACCACGACGGTACGACCCTTCAGCACGACGTCAGGTGGGGAGGGGGTGTGGGCGCTATCAGACCCGAGGGTCGTGCCTTCTTCAAGGAACTACCGTGTTGTGCTCAAAGGTCGTACCGTCAAGGAGGGAGCTACGCCGGGTGGTCATCGCCTCCCTCCATAAACCATACAGTGTGAACACGCTTTGTTCCGTTATTGTTGGCGCAGTGTCCCCATGTGTGTCTGATGCGGGGAAACTGGAGAGCGAAGACTTCTTAGAAAACGAAAATGAGGGTCACAAAGGAGAAAAGAATACGTAGGGTTGGCATTGAAGAAGCACAGAGACGTTTAAAAGGCTCGGCTGCTACGGAGACGTTCAGAAAGGCTCGGGGTGCTACTGAGACGTTTGTAAGGCTGGGCCGCCAGTGTTGGGGTGGTAGGAAGACAGGTGGCGAGGGAACACAATAGGGACAGTAGCTGGGACAGGCGGGGTAGCGTGAAACACGACACCGGTCGGTGTTGGTATGTGGCGCTGCCGCGGCAGGAACTGGCTCCTCCCGACCTGCACCCTAACTCTTGGTGGTGGTGGGTGGTGGTCGCTGCTGTGTGGTGGTGATGGGTGGTGGTCGCTGCTGTGTGGTGGTGGTGATGGGTGGTGGTCGCTGCTGTGTGGTGGTGGTGATGGGTGGTGGTGATGGGTGGTAG
This sequence comes from Panulirus ornatus, assembly GCF_036320965.1. Lineage (NCBI taxonomy): Eukaryota > Metazoa > Arthropoda > Malacostraca > Decapoda > Palinuridae > Panulirus > Panulirus ornatus. The sequence continues at coordinate 4,924,631 of NC_092237.1, forward strand.
TCGCTGCTGTGTGGTGGTGATGGGTGGTGGTCGCTGCTGTGTGGTGGTGGTGGGTGGTGGTCGCTGCTGTGTGGTGGTGGTGATGGGTGGTGGTCGCTGCTGTGTGGTGGTGGTGGGTGGTGGTCGCTGCTGTGTGGTGGTGGTTGTGGTGGTCGCTGATGTGTGGTGGTAGTGGTGGTGGAACTAATTGCGGTATCGTGATTGTGGTATCCTCACGCGTTTTCCTTCGGTAGAACACGGGGTGCCATTTTGCTGAAAACGTTCACCGCGGAAAATGTTACATTTGAGCCCGAGGTGTAAACGTCTATCCCTTTGAGCACGACCCTCTGGTGTGTGAACTCTGACCTCGCTCTTTCCGGGTCAGGTCGGTGGCCCGTCGTGCTCAGGGGTCATTTACCTCATGCTCCAGGATCGCATCGAGGGGTTTGAGTTGTAACTCCACGCAGCCCCGACGAATGAAGATGTTCTCCCCCTCCCCCCCCACACCCCAACCCTAACACACACACACGCGTCCACGCACGCACGAGACCTCAGGCAACAGCTGGTGGAAGGAGACGCCAAAGGGGACGCGAGACGATCATGTGAGGAGGGAGGTGGTGGAGGGATAGTGCCCCCCCCTGATAGCGTCAGTCACCAACGTTATCTCGCAGATGGTTATCATCCTCACATCTCCCACATTTTTCCCATATAACTGGAAATAAATATATCTTTTTTTTTCTCGTAAATTTCCAGAATTTCGTACGTAAAGAAACCTCTCCTTCTGTTTAAATGGTTGAAGTGAGTTGGGAGGATTTTACGCGGAGGAAAGGATTAACGTTCTCGGACGTATACACTGGCGTCGGCAACCACCGCGACCCGATTTTTATCAACTTCCTGGTCGCACCGTCCAGGTTAATTAGCTTGTTACTGCGCGTCGGTTGCATCGCCCGCGCTTGGCATAAGACCGGTGTGTACACACACACACACACACACACACACACACACAGAACGGAGTCTAGTTGAAGTATGAGGTGATCTGCCTAGGCAGCGCTTTGAGTAAAGTGACCGAGTACGTTAACGGGCCAGGGTTCGAATCCCGGGCAGGGTAGACGGCAAAACCAGCCCAGCTGTTTCTCCTCTCCCTTGTTGCTGCCGTGTGTGTGTGTGTGTGTGTTTGTGTGTGTGTGTGTGTGTGTGTATGTGTGTGTGTGTGTGTGTGTGTGTGTGTGTGTGTGTGTGTGTGTGTGTGTACACAAAAGGTTAGGTGTTACCGGACTGCGCCTGCTTGTGGATACACTGAAGATGAAAAGTCTCCATCGGCGAGGCTGTATCATGTCACTGGACGAAAGGGGGGGACTGTCTCGTCCGTGAACTTTTCGCTTCTGATAGGAGTCCATAATTCCCCAGCTCCTGATTGGAGCGCAGCGACGAAGGTGTGGTAGTCCCACCAAAGGGGGTCTGAGGATTGTATAACGTTAATAATGGTAATGATTCATAGACAAGGTACAAATACACAAAGTCAAGAGTCGAGGCAACGCGAGTGTTAAGAAGACTCTCTCTCTCTCCCCGTAACACGAAAATAGCAATGACACACACACACACACGCAGGAGGCGTGGGCTGCCTCCATAACAGGTCAGCGTTGGGGAGTGGAGGGTGGGGGGAAGAGACCTGAGTTTCACCTGTTCTAGCGATCCCGCCTCATGTTAGCGGTCTTCGCTCGACACTTTCTCCTCTCGTGATGGAGCTACTGAAGGATCATCAGGTCTCATGCCCCCATCCTCCCCTACACCTGTACGTTCTTCGTCATGAGCTCGTATTTAATTTGGCCGAAGTGATTGATTTGGCCGACTTTGATTCTGTACTTGATTTGGCCAGTTGTTTAAGTTCGTTGCTCTCTCTGACTTGACTTGTTTGTAGATAGTTTGGTCCGGTGTCAGCTGTATAGATAGTAAGGTCAGTTGTCACCTTAGTGGATAGTTTTGTCAGTTTTCAGCTTCGTAGATAGTTTGGTCAGGTGTCAGATTTGTAGGTAGTTTGGTCAGGTGTCAGATTTGTAGGTAGTTTGGTCAGGTGTCAGATTTGTAGGTAGTTTGGTCAGGTGTCAGGTTTGTAGGTAGTTTAGTCAGGTGTCAGATTTGTAGGTAGTTTGGTCAGGTGTCAGGTTTGTAGGTAGTTTGGTCAGGTGTCAGGTTTGTAGGTAGTTTAGTCAGGTGTCAGATTTGTAGGTAGTTTCGTCAGGTGTCAGATTTGTAGGTAGTTTGGTCAGGTGTCAGATTTGTAGGTAGTTTGGTCAGGTGTCAGATTTGTAGGTAGTTTGGTCAGGTGTCAGATATGTAGGTAGTTTGGTCAGGAGTCAGATATGTAGGTAGTTTGGTCAGGTGTCAGATTTGTAGGTAGTTTGGTCAGGTGTCAGATTTGTAGGTAGTTTGGTCAGGTGTCAGATTTGTAGATTGTTTGGTCAGGTGTCAGATTTGTAGGTAGTTTGGTCAGGTGTCAGATATGTAGATAGTTTGGTCAGGTGTCAGATTTGTAGATTGTTTGGTTAGGTGTCAGATTTGTAGATTGTTTGCTCAGGTATTTTTACTTACGTGAAGTTATCCTCCCGTCAAGCGAGGCGTGTGGTGGGTCCCTATGTTTGTTTACTTCCTCGAGTCATTGGGCTGGGGTGTCCACTATGATGAGGTCGCTGCCACTCACTACAGGTTTGTACCCGCCCTGACGTCCCACCTCCGCCACAGGCACTACCCAACGCTTCATTACGAGGTGACCCTCCCCCCTCCCCTCCTCAGTCCTAGTTGTGCCGCCCCGCCGCTCGCCCCCAGGCGCTACTGGCGCGGAAGACGCTGAGTATTTCCCCACTTCCAGCACCCCATCCACCCCACTTTTTACTTCTCAACCTGGAGGTGTGGTGGGGTGGGAGTTGTGGTTGTGGTGCAGGTGTTGGTGGCAGAAGTGTGGAGGACGCGAGTGCGAAACGGTGTGGAGCATTAGGGCTTGATGGTCATGTCCCTTCTCCCTCCTACTCCCTCCACGCCTCTCTTCTCTCCGCTACCCTCCTCCTCTTCTCTCCTCTCTCTCTCTCCTCCTCCCTCATCGTCCCCGCCCCCCGCTCCGCCCCCGCCAGGCGTATACGGTGGTAATAGTTAATACTTCCATGTTAAGCCTTAACCCATCCACAACTGTTTTACCTTACTCATCCTTACTAGTATAGTAGTTGGTGGATAGGTTGATATGATATATATATATATATATGATTTTTAAGTCAAGAGATGTAGAGCAGTGGTTGTTGCAGTATAGTCTGTGGGAGCGTCACGCCGAGGTTCATAAAAACAGGGTCTGTCACCTGGCTGATTGAGGCACGTGATGTTTACTGCCTGGCCACGTATGTTGACACTCAGCCTCAGGCACTTCAGGTGTGTTGACACTCAGCCTCAAAGTATTTACCTGTCGAGTCGCTCGGAACCGGGGGATAATCTCTTGTATATTTAGCAGAGATTGATCACAGACTCACAACTCAGGATTGTATGCCATTGGAGGTCAGGGATCAGGGAGTGTGAACTAGTGTCCCCAGTCCACATGAGATTGTTAGTGGTGGTGTGGGGGATGCACCTGAGTGCGTTGCAGTGTGGTGGTGTAGTGAGTGTGTGTGTGGTGCTTGCAAGGCTTTCCCAGAAACTGCAGATATGAGGGGGGTCGGAGCACTGCCGTAGGGAGTGAATGAATGCCTTGGTTGGTTTTTGTATGGGAGAGTCATCGGTAGATTGGGTTAATGGGACGTTATGCTGGCTTCACATGACTTTATTTTGGGTTAACGACGCGTTATATTCGGTTAATATGACGTTATTTTGGTTAGCAGTGCATTGTTCCGTGCTAGGCGGCGTTATATTGGGTTAGTCGCGTCGTATTTTGTAATGGGTTAATTGGACGTCATGATGGGTTATGGGCATAATGTTAGTAATCTTTGGGTTATTTGTTTTATTATTCAGTGGTGATGTTTCCCTCAGTGAGCTGAGCCTTCGCTAGAATGAAAATGGGTCATTTTTTGAACTGTCAGACAGATTATATGTATAATATCTTGATTTTGTAGCACTTACATAATGAGGAAACACTTGTTTTCATATGCATATATGTTTAACGTCTAAATGACTTTGTTTCGGATCAATAGAAATTTAGTTTTTTTTTTAAAGGATTAAAAGTTATGTATAGAGGACAACTTCTGCGTTATTGTTGCTTCTGGTAACTTCATTTTCTTCCGTGAAAAGTGTTATCGTGAATTTGCATGCTTCCGTCCGTTTTCTCTAATGCACGGATGCTTTCATACCCGTTTTCTTCTTTGGAGTCGCCAGGAAGGGGAGCCTCATGCATTTTATCCGTCGAAGACACACCTTTTTAGATATGATTTAGTATGCATTGGTTGACGTGTTTCCAATGACTATATTATTAGTGTTAATCGATAACTGGATTTAGGGTCCAATGATAAGTAGAAAAATGTAGTTTCACGAAAATGACAACTTTATATCACCAACCAGCATGCATGTAAATGTTTAAAAATCGTATATATATATATATATATATATATATATATATATATATATATATATATATATATATATATATATATATTTTCTTTTTTCTTTTATACTATTCGCCATTTCCCGCGTTAGCGAGGTAGCATTAAGAACAGAGGACTGGGCCTTTGAGGGAATACCCTCACCTGGCCCAATTCTCTGTTCCTTCTTTTGGAAAAAAAAAAAAAAAAAAAAAAAAAAAAAAAAAGAGAGGGGAGGATTTCCAGCCCCCCGCTCCCTCCCCTTTTAGTCGCCTTCTACGACACGCAGGGAATACGTGGGAAGTATTCTTAATCCCCTATCCCCAGGGATAATATATATATATATATATATATATATATATTATGATAATGCAGGTAAACTAATTCTAAGCTGTCGTTTGTTTCAGGTGAGTGTTTGAAGATGGTCCTCAGGCTTTGCAGTAGTGCTGGACGTGCCTTAGTCTGTGTGAGTTATTCGTTACTTATATTTGTTACACTTTTCTGTAAAGTTTGTTAGTGTCTCAGGTTAAGCTATATTTGCTGGATATGGTATATTTGCCCTTGGGTGAGGGGTTGAAAGTGCAATAAAGTTAAGACTTCATGTCTGTAATGCAATTCGTTGGAGCTGGAAAGATTCTTGTGTTTTTGTAATTAGATTCAACACACTTGTTGTAAAACGCCCCTGAGCAAGGCGGTGCGACCGACCCTACGAGGCTGGAGGCCGCACGCCGCCGTACCTCAAAGGTCGTGCCGTCGTGTTCAACAGTCGTACCGTTGTGTTGAGAGGGGGGAGGGGGTGGTGGGGGGTGGGTGATGTTCATTACGGTACAACCTTGTTGGGGATGTTGGTGGGGGGGGGGGGGATGACCCTGATATTCTGCACACCCCCGCCGACCCCGGCTCTTAGCGGTGAGCTAGTCTCCCGTCCGGGTTAAAGAGAATGGACCATAACCTGACATGGCCTCGCCACAGAAAATGGGTCTTTGCGTTGCACTGTGGTCCGCATCTCGCCGTGCTGATATTTCATCGGACGCGGTACGTGCTGAATACACCGGCGGCTTGTACTGTTACCGTGAGCAAGTGACTCGTCGTGAGTAACGCTAGGGTGACAGTAACGCCTGCCACCCACTCCCACGGCCTTGGCGGTCTGCGCGTGACATCCTATCGATTGTCCAAAGTGCTGCAGTGTTGCCAAGTCTCCGGTCGAGTAGATCCTTCACGGTGTCATCTGCTTGTTTACTTAATGCAGCGTCCCGGGTCACGAACCAGCCTAAATATAAACATAATAACCCCCAGTGGAAAATTGGTCAGCTGAGCTGACTTCAGAGGCGCCGTAATGGTGGCTGGGATTGAGTCTTATGGGAGAGTGGGGGTCGTACATTAGGTGTTCCATGCCTGTTCTGGATATTTTACCTGGCCATGTCTATTGATTGGACGGCCCTGCAAGCTCCCCCCCCTTACCCCCCTCCCCCAGGATTGAGGGGGAGGGGGGGACCACAACCACCGGGAATACACCCCCCCCATGCCAGTTTTCCTTGTCTGTAATTAATACGTCTGGAAGCGGCGGACTGTACTGCCAGACGCCATCGATTTGGAGTGATGTAACTTGTAGGAAAACACATTCATTCCTCGTGTGTCGAATATTTTTTGATTCTTAAAGATTTTTAGAAATGAAAAAGTCGAGCGGGTTATTTCTTTTTTTTTTTTTTTCTATCGTTCACATTTCCTGTTTTCGTGAAGCCCGTGTGTGTGTGTGTGCCCGAAGAAAATAGTTATGACGTAACGTGTTCTTTATCAACAGTCAAGTGTTTGCTGGAACATCTTTTGTTCTTCAAGTAGAGGGGAGGTTAGAACAACAGGGGGCATGAGGGAGGGAGTCCATTGTCTGTGGCGGGGATGGAGAGGAGACGGACGAACAAGGCCAGGGGGCCAGACAGTGTCGGAGACGGCCGTACGTGGCCAGGGGCCAGACAGTGTCGGAGACGGCCGTACGTGGCCAGGGGCCAGACAGTGCCGGAGACGGCCGTACGTGGCTAAGGGCCAGACAGTGCCGGAGACGGCCGTACATGGCCAGACAGTGCTGGAGACGGCCGTACGTGGCCAAGGGCCAGACAGTGCCGGAGACGGCCGAACAAGGCCAGGGGGCCAGACAGTGCCGGAGACGGCCGAACAAGGCCAGGGGGCCAGACAGTGCCGGAGACGGCCGTACGTAGCTAAGGGCCAGACACTGCCGGAGACGGCCGAACAAGGCCAGGGGGCCAGACAGTGCCGGAGTCGATGGCCAGATAGACATCAGTATAACCCAACACTATAACGTGAAAGTGACAGTCATCAAAGGCTCTTGTGTACCAAGTGGAGTGGTGAGGGTTGGCGGCGGTGTCTGGTGAGGGGGTTGGTGTCTGTGTCTGATGGAGGGGTTATCACCAGGTGACGGGAGTAGATTTTAGGCCTGTCAGCTGCGGGGGAGGGGGGGGGGGTCATTAAGGCCGCCAGCGACATGTTACGACAACGGATCGAATGATCTGGAACTCCCTCCCTCCCTCTTCTTCAGGTGCGAAAGATGATTTTAAGACCACGTACTTTCTCACGGTGTATATGGCTGCCGGGAGAGGGCGTAGCGTGATGGAGTCGGGTGTAGTGTGAAGGGATAGGGTGTGTCGTGGTGGTGGGTAAGGTGGTAGCGTGTATGGTAGAAGAAAGGTTCCCAGGCGTAGGGTGTGTGTGTGTGTGTGTGTGTGTGTGTGTGTGTGTGTGTGTGTGTCCCACCCTCGACCCAGCATGCTGGTCACGCCAACCTACCTTGACGATGTTTGGCGCACTGCCGTAGCCATCACGCCCCCCTTCACCACACGCTACTGCCCCTCACCTTCCTTACCCCCTCCCCCCATCTGCTGCGGCCCTAGAGAGGGAGGGGGGGGGTGGATGGGGGTGAAGAATCCCGGGAATCCATGCGAAGTGTGACGTGTGGGTGCCATGGTTGGGGTGAGGGGGTGGGAGGTGAGGGAGGAGGCGATACCATCTGTACCTTGTGGTAACGAAGAGGGACGTGCAGTCTGCTCTCCCCCACCACACACCGCCGCATATATATATATATATATATATATATATATATATATATATATATATATATATATATATATATATATATATATATATATATACACACACACACACACACACACACACACCTTAGCACACCTCACCTTAGGAATGCCATGTTCTGTGCTTCACCTGGGGTGTGATTTTTTTTTTTTCACTAGGTATTCAGCCATTGCTTCCCAGTCCGGACATTTGATTTACAAAGGTAGGGAACATTTACTTCCTGTACATACACGTAGTTGGGTTGTTTATACAGGTTGTGTTGAATGTTAGAGCTTGTGCTGTATGATGTATGAGACACCGATGTATTGTTTATAATGTATACTTGTATATTCCTGGCAGCCACATATCCAGTCTTCTTGTACACACTTCCTACACGCTTGTACACTCTTAGACACATAACACTATGCCTATACGTTTATACACTCTTCCTGTACACTTATACACTCTCATACACTTACTGCACTTATACGTTTATACACTTCCTTTTACACTTATACACTCTTCTTTACACTTGTCATAGTTATACAGTCATACAGTAATACACATAAACTTCTTATACAGTTATACATCTGTACACCTTCCACACGTACACCCACCTAGACGGAAACACCTGGGACAGAGATGTGAGGTGTTACAGGTGTACCGCTGCACCGGTATGCCAGCCAACGCGGTACGTAACAGAGGTACACTTGCCCCGTGCCGGTACCCTTAAACAGTCAGTCTCTGGTGACGAGGGAGGAGAGGTGTCGGGTTTTATCCGTCATCAGGTTTGCGAAGGTAAGTTCAGAATTTAACCTGCGTTGACCTTAAGGGAAAATATTTAATGGTCGTGATTTGCAAAAGTGCCTGTGTTCAGTTAGTCCCTGGTGGTTACCCGGCTCTAGATCCGCCTTTATACGTGTAATATAGATACACTTTATGTCTAGTAATATACAGCTAGACACACGTATCTTCTATCCTTAATCCCTTGCGACCTAATAGGCTAAGATCATAGGCCAGGCCAGGCCATGGTGACCAGTGGTTATGCTGTCGTGGTGGTGGAGGGTCATACTGTCGTGGTAGAGGGTCGTAATGTCGTTATGAAGGGTCGTATTGTCGTGGTAGTGAAGGGTCGTGCTGTCGTGGTGGTGGTGGTGGAGGGTCGTCCCGCGGTGGCGAGGGGGGAAGGGGGGAAGGGGTAATATCCTCCCGTCGTCGCCCGCGTGACTGATCGTTCTCAGATCTTCCGTCAGAGACGTGTTGTGCGTCGTGCTGACGTGTGTGTGTATGTGTGGTGTGTGTGTGTGTGTGTGTGTGTGTGTGTGTGTGTGTGTGTGTCATGGCCGAGTCAAGCGACGGAAGGCTGGTGTTGCCCCGCGTCACGCGGACGGCCCGCGCAGGATATGCCTTCATGTGTGTCTTGGCTCTCAAGATGATGGAGGTGATTTTCATGGGTAATGATAGCGTCAGTACGACCTCACTGCTCCTGTGAGGGTTGCTCTCCTCCGCAGCTCTGTCGGTAATGTAAGGGTAAATAGTTATTGTTTTGGGATCAATGGCTTTTATTTCGGTTATTGTTTTGGGATAAATGGCTTTTATTTCGATATCTTGATCATAAGGGGTTGTAGCGTATTGTTTAATGGGTCACAGGCGATCCTTTGCCGTAAGGGCGAATGTGTGTGTGTGTGTCTGTAAGTCTGTGTGCGGTTGTGTATCTGAGTGAGCAGTAGCGAAGGGGAGGGGGCACGTCTGGGGGGGGGGGGGGGAGGAGGAGGAGGGTTAAGGGTGCAACACCTCGGCAACAAGGTCAATATGGATGAGACCGGCTCCCTGGTGACGACCTTGCCTAATATGTCTTGCTGAACACTTCATTACCTGCTGTGCTCCTGGCCCAGCCACTGGTGGGTGGCAGGTGTGTGCCTGGTGTGTGTGTGTAGCGGTGTGTACATGTGCACTGGTGTGTTAGCCAGTGTGTAAGTACAGTAGAGTTCATGTTGTTAGGTAGGAAGAGGCAGTATATATATATATATATATATATATATATATATATATATATATATATATATATATATATATATATATATATATATATATATATATAGAGAGAGAGAGAGAGAGAGAGAGAGAGAGAGAGAGAGAGGGAGAGAGAGAGAGAGAGAGTCAGGGTGGAAACCAGAGTCGTGTATGATGTATGGTAGCACTGCAGATGCCGTATACAGTGATGGTGTTGTAGAGGATGTTGGTTGGCAGTGAGAGGCAGTGCTACGTGGTAACTGTGAAGCATGCATGTTACTGGTACCGAACCCTTGTGCTCAGGTTGGCTGATATGAAGGATGTGTTTAGCATCGAGAAAGGCCGCGTTATGGTACAGTGTTCAATGTCGAGGCAGACGTAACGTTTTATGATGAGGACGAACCTTTGGTATTCCGCACGAGGAACCTCCTTCGTCAGAAGTGATGAGGTGGTGTCGTCTTCAGCCTCCTGGCGGCACCCGGCTCTTGCGTCTGGTCCCCGGGTGGTGGTGTGTACGTGTTGAGCACCGCCTCGTAAACCTCATTGTCTCGCCTCACCTAGTTGTGGCGTGAGGCCGTCAGCTGTGGAGATGCTCTTCTGGTCATCCAGTACACACGCCTCCCACGATGGACGTCTGGTAATTAGTAGCACTCGCTTGCTAGCGGGTCTTGTGTACGTGGAAAAGTAGAGGCTTTATACACGAGCGGAGCTTTTTAAAAGGATAAACTCCGGGGGAAAGAGAGACTTTGTGTTGGCTCTGTATAGAAGCAGAGGGTGAGCAGGGGTCAAGAGAGCTACGGGGCCTGTGAGGGACTTTCTTCTGGAAGGATTTTTGAAGGACGGAGATCGTGCGGGCTCGTGAGACTAGCACGGCAGGATGCAGGCAGACCTGACCTCCCCCCTTCCCCCCTCCCACACACACACACACACACACACACACACACACACACACACACACACACACACACACACATATGCATGTACTCAGGGGTTAAGTAGTCGTATTTAATGAGTTAGGTCGTCGTAGCCAAGGGGTCGAGTCGTAACAAAAGTGGGTATAAAGATGTAAATATGTGTGTGTGTGTGTGTTTCTGTGTGTGTGTGTGTGTGTGTGTGTGTGTGTGTGTGTGTGTGTGTGTGTGTGTAAGGGGTAGGGGTGGCCTCGTTCCTTAAGGGCGTGAGTGCTGGGGCGAAGAAACATCGACTTCCCAAATTGCCTCACTCCCGGGAGCAGCTCGGGGTCTGGTGGCTTCCAAGGTTAGCCTTCCCTCACGTTGGGGTTCTTACTTAACCAGCGACGGGTTCCTTGTGATCTCTGGGTGTGACGTGCTGCACGTACGTCTTGCACGGCAGGCAGGTTTGGCACGTACGATCCCCTGAGCATGACGGTACGACCCTTCGGTTATACGATGGCTTGGCCTTTGACCTGACCCTTAAGATAGGACGATCCTTAAGTGTCAGGAGTAAGTCAAGTGGTTAAAGTGTGCGCACGACTCAGCTTTGTCCATCTAGTATGGAGAGAGAGAGAGAGAGAGAGAGAGAGAGAGAGAGAGAGAGAGAGAGAGAGAGAGAGAGAGAGAGAGAGAGAGAGAGATTACCTTTCGTCATGTATGTATTCCTGGTACCAAGATCTTGCTTTACAGGAGGATGTGTAGTCGACCCTCTTTTCTCTGAATAGTGAATTAAGAAAGGCATTATGGTCGTTTGGATTGTCAATACCTGGAGTGGTGAGTGGGGGCTGGGGGTGAGTGAGGGGGGGATATGTTATGTAAGAGGCGGAGAGAGATTATAGAGGTGGAGAGAGAGAGAAAGGGAGTGTGAGAGGGAGAAGGGGAGGTGAAGGAGAGTGGCGAGGGGCGTCACACACTAGAAATGAGGTGCTCAGGTGAGAGGCCCATGGCTCTCATACTCGTCCCACTCCCACTAGACTGTAGTCTCCTCACTGTGCCCCGCGACTCCTTCCTCATGCTGGGTGTTAACGATACCCAGGCGTCACGTCGGTGGCAGTACCACCTGGCGGTCTGGACGATACCCCTTGAAAACTCACACGATATCCGTAAGTCGACGATACCTCGACCTTCAGCGGTACGTGAGTAATATTACATCTCCGACGCTACCCTGGTGTCTGTGAAACCGAGGTGCCATTACGATACCTCAAGAGTCAGTGTTAAGACACGCGAGGCCTGCGACGATACCTGGAAAGCCTGGACGATGCCTCGGTGCGTCAACGATACCCCGGAAACAGCGAGGATCCGATCGCTGCGAAAGTGGATGGAGGCGACATTCTGGTCTCCGATAACACAGTCGCGTCGGAGTTGGGCCGACATATTTTTTTTTTTCCTTCTAATCTGTATTGGATAATCGATAAGCTTGCCTGGTATTGGTTTCCTATGAGGTTGGTCCGGGAGGATTCCTTATCACTGGCTAGGTGCGAGCAACGGCTGGAGGCTCGGCTGCACGTCTGTACCGCGGCCCGTCATTACCGTCACAACGGGGAGAGGAAAGGCTATTCTCTCTCTCTCTCTCTCTCTCTCTCTCTCTCTCTCTCTCTCTCTCTCTCTCTCTCTCTCTCTCTCTCTCTCTCTCTCTCCCCCTCCCCCAGGGAGAGCGATCGGCGTCATGGATCATGAGGCGTTGCCGGGATTCCTTCCTAACTCCTTGAGCGCGACGGGTACGACCCTCGAGCACGGCGCGACTGTGCGGCCGTTGAACACGGCGACGGTGCTGCCCTTGAGCACGACCCTTGGATTTGGTGTTTAAGCCTTTAAAGTGAACTCTCGCAGGCCAAGTCGTCATGCCCTGGGATCGTACCTTCGTACCGTCTCAGGCTTGAGGGGGTTACAGTGCATGGGAATAAACATCAGGTTGTTTACGAGTAAGATTTTTCCTCCCCGCCGGAGGAAAACATTTCTTCCTTTCAACATTATTCAGAGACTTCATTTACGGCGGTGTGTGTGTGTGTGTGTGTGTGTGTGTGTGTGTGTGTGTGTGTGTGTGTGTGGGCTTTAGGCTTGGTGCGCTTTTAAGTGATGCATCTTTTCAGCAGACGAACCACCTGTAGGAGGCCTATTGCGTGAGTGAACACCTCCGAGGAACCGAACGCAGGTGTTTGAATCTAGGGCTGTAGGGAAACAGTCTGTGTCGGGCGGAAAATCCCTCCCCTCTCGGTGACCCTGAAATTGACTTAAAGATTTAAGGAAATGTGTCGCTAGATCCGGGTCTGTGGGAGGCCTCACGCGGGTCCTTGAGCCAGGCGGCGGCGGCGGCCCTCCTTCACTGGAGGCTCTCTGCTGAAGGACTTCCCTGGAGGACTCTACCGACCTCCCCCTCCCCCACACCCGACTACAGTAGAGTTAGTGGTCCCTCTCGCTCTGTATCCAGGAACTCTCCTGAGGGACTCTACACGGGGCAAGGCGCCCTCTCGACTCGAGAGTCTTAAAAGTCGTTTTATATTTTCTTTATGTAGAAGACAAACACGTACGCGGGGCCGCTCTACACTAAGGTTATATCATCTACTTTGACGGGTTAAGTAGAGTGGAAAGTGAGCAAGAACTGGGAGTTGAATTAGCTTCCACTGTCGCCTCTCTTGTGAAGTTGGTGATGGGTTTCTCCACAGGAGAGGCAAAAGAACATAGACGACCTTGTCTCAACCTTCGTAAGTACCTACAAAGTTTACCACACCGGCCAGGTATTGGTGGCTACGTAGACATACGGGATGCAGCCTCTAACAGCTTGGCTGAGCAAAGGAGCAACACGACAGTTGGGTCCTAGACCGAGTTGTGATGAGGGTAGAAGTCCTCCGAAAGCATCGCAAGGTATACACATGAGGTTAGGTAAGGCCCCAGACCCAACCTTGTGGATAGAAGACCCCCGAAACTATCTTGAGGTATACTTAAGGCCACACGCCCAACTGAAGGGGTAGAAGACCTCCAAAAATATCGTATGGTCTACGTAAGGCAAGGTATACCGTCCAGTGGGACGCCATTCGTCGCAATATCTCTGGTGCAGTTGATGATGGGATGTGGCCGAGTTATATATCTCTTCCCAGGATAGTCTAGGCGACATTAAGGGTCACTCTTCATTGGTACCTTTCCCAGAATAGTCTGGTTGACAGTTAAGGTGCGCCACCCCTGGGTCGGTACCTTTCCCCAAGCGGGCCAAGTGGTCCTCCAGAGGCCTGGCCGGCTTTGTAAGTGACACGGAAAGCCTCTTGACTTGGCAAGTGTCGGGCGGGACATGAGCCGCAGGCCGTAGGGAGGAGAGATCCAGGGTCTGCCTTACCGATATACGCCCCTAGCAGCAGCAGCACGGAGCAGTTGTATAACATTGTCATGGCGCTAGTCCCGACACCGCTGCCTGCATGATGGAAGACCTGCTTCATTGGAAAGAGAAATGTGACCGTAAGGACGACGAGGCTTGCAAGAGTCATCCTTCCTTGCGACTTCTCCCTACGAGTTGAAATTATGTAGCGTTACCTTCTGATGGATAGGCAGTGCTGTGCTACCTTCGTCTGGTGGTCTGACAATGTCTTATTGAGAAGAGGGTGTTTCACGGGGCACATCAGCGCCGCCGCTTCCTATCGTAAGATAACTCCCAAAGATGATGACTTGAGACTATGAGCACGACATTTTTAACTCTTAAGTACGACGACTTAACCCTTGACTACAACTTCAGTCCTCGAGCACGATGACCTAACCCCTCCAGGACGACACCCAGCGTCATTGTACTGGAGGGGTTAAATCACCATGGTAAAGGAGCTACGGCTGAGGCGGCCGGCGAGTTTTTTCCTGGTAACATCCAGAAATAATCAACCAGAAGTGGAGCTTCCGGGAAAGGGTCGGGTTTAGTGTACGAGACGGGTTCTGTGCACCAGTCAGTGGTCATATTTGCCGAGATCCTGGAGGAGAAGGATGGATTCTTGGGGGAAGAGGAGGGAAAGACTCTGATTAGAATGGGGGGAGAGTGAAGGCAGTCTTATAGAACTGACGACTCGTACAGTTACCAAGGGCCGAGTCAGCGTCTGGCCTTACACTTTAGGCCTTTTCCGTGGGAGTTTGCAGGCAGGCTGTTGGCCCAGGACGGCGGCATATTGTCCCCTCCCCCTGCCTTTTGGAGAGGGAGGGAGAGATGAGCTGATCACAGACGTCTTATGCCGCCTCGAGATACGCTGAAGAGCCGCTGCTGGAGGATTCAAGAACCTTATCGAGGGACGGGGCAGCCCACCCAGCCCACCCGTTGTGGACGGGAGCAGGTGAGGCCATGGGTAGTGTAGCGTTCACTCATGTGTTCTAGGCTGCTGTTGTAGGTTTAGGCGTGTGTGTGTGTGTGTGTGTGTGTGTGTGTGTGTGTGTGTGTGTGTGTGTGTGTAATCCGAGCGTGTGTTACGTGAACGTTCAGCCCGGCTTTACTGTAAGCTGGTTAAATTCAGCAACGCCAAATCGTAGTAGCACTTTACCTGTGTCTCTTTATAAATCGCGTTCTCGTTCCTTCCTGTCCAAAATTTTCAACCACTGTGGTTGAACCCAGCAGTAACGTGATTATGTTGGACGTAACCACATCCCATCCCCCAACACGCACACTAACCTGACCAACCCCTCGCGTATAAGAAGGTCACAAAATCTGTTTCGCAGAAGCCGGGGACGTTGTATCGGTACTGCAGTTATTTTTCCATCGTACAGTTATGTCATACCTGCAGGGATGTCATGAGCGAGTACTGCCTACATGTCTGGGATGCCTCACTTTCTGTCTCTCTTATGAGCTAGAGTGTAGTTAAAACCTTTTCGTCATAGGAACTGTCATGCTTTCACACCTCTGCAGCCATCTCTGTTGTGTCCGCTCCAGTGTCGCTTCTCTCGGTTCCAAAGGTGTGATTGGCCTGTATGTTTTTATGTTTCAGCCACTAAGGTCTGGATCTGCGGCACGCCAAATGGCTACCGCTTCTCATAATTTGTCTGAGGAGTCCAGGCACACGAGGATTGGCCGTTATTCTGTCACATTTTCTTCCGCAGCGAATATGTAGAATTCTCATGTCTTTCGTCTTGCTTGTTTCCCAAAGTTGATCCACCTTTGTGAGTCGGGTTTACACACAACCCAAGGAACTCGGGGCTCACCCTTTTCTTCCTCTATTATTCCGTTATAATGCCTTTTTAGCTGGCCAGGGCGCGCGGGTGGCCGTTCCGTGTCTGCCGCTATAAAGTAGAAGTGTGCGTGACGCGAACAGTACAGTCCTTCCGGTGTGCGTGACGTCACTGGCACTATGGCACACCTCCCTTAACCCCCCCCCCCAAGTTCCGTGCCCCTGGGCCGTAGTCTCCACTGGCTCATTACACGGCTCACCTGACGAGGGTCGTTATGACGGAGGTTGTCATGCCATCGTACCAGGGTGTAGCCACACACGACTGCACAACACACAACAGCGGATGGAACCTTGGCAGGGGATAGGTCTGGCTGTCTTTGTGGTGAGGGTGCGGTGTGTCGTGAGGTGTCCCCACTGAAGATAGTTTGTCTATAGCAGTCGCCAGTGAGGGAGATGGCTCGTCATTAAGGAGTCCCCACTGGAAGAGTTGGTTTTTGGCTAGCAGTCCCCACTGGAAGAGTTGGTTTTTGGCTAGCAGTCCCCACTGGAAGAGTTGGTTAATTGTGGTTTGTTGTGGTGAGTCTGTAGTTCGTTTGGCAGGATGCCCGTGTGGTAGAAGGGGTGAGTCACAGGTTAGGACGGGGGCTGGGGTTGAGGGAGGAGGCGGGATGCAGAGGTTTAGGCTCAGAGGGAGGGATGATGGGGCCGGCGCGCGTGAGTCATTTGACAGGCTCATGGGGACGTGCAGGGAGTGAGCCGCTTTGCTCGGGTCGGGTGGACAGACTGTAGGGGAGGCGGAGGTGGATGTGGAGGAGGAGGAGGAGGAGGAGGAGGTCGGCTGGGGGTGTGTGGACGGGGGGGTATACCGGAGGAAGTCTGGTGAAGTCTTCATCTCGCAAAGTCTCACTTTGACCGTTATGCCAGCAGGAATTCCAGCCATGGGGACCAAAACGTGCACGGCAGGTCCCAGATCTTTGTTTCCGGGTCAGTATAGTGTGATACGTGTGTGTGGTATGGAATGCCTGGGTTACGTGGAGACTTTTTCCAGGGTTTTGTCTGAGACCAGTTGAAGACCAGTCTCTCTCTCTCTCTCTCTCTCTCTCTCTCTCTCTCTCTCTCTCTCTCTCTCTCTCTCTCTCTCTCTCTCTCTCTCTCTCTCTCTCTCTCTCTCTCTCTCTTCTCTCTCTCTCTCTCTCTCTCTCTCTCTCCCCCCCCCCCCCTCTCTCTCTCTCTCTCTCTCTCTCTCTCTCTCTCTCTCTCTCTCTCTCTCTCTCTCTCTCTCTCTCTCTCTCTCTCTCTCTCTCTCTCTCTCTCACTTATTGACTCACTGTGCCTATCGAACTCCTTGACAATCTCTGTACGTGTTTCCCCTTGTTAGTTACTGTTCCCGGGGCTTGCTACAAGCACGCTTGGGACCCGGCCCAGGCAGCTGGTCACCTCGACCTGATTCACAGGGCCAAGGAGACCCGGTTCTGTCCCTCATGTCACAGGAGATGACATGAGGTCTGAACCAGGAACTGCGTGTCTACCCACACTTCATGTCATGTGGACGCAATACAGACTCTTAATCTTTGGGGACATAAGGCCGAACATCCTCCAATACTTATCGATGATAGATTGAGTTTGGCTACAAATTATGGTAATGTCGCGTGGGCTGGAATCCAGGTTCCTTGAGCAAAAATGTGTCCTCAAGAGGGTGGAAAGCAGCTCTCAGAAGTTAGAATGCGGCTTCCAGAAGGAAGAAGCCAATTTCCAGCTGTTGGCATCCAGTTTACGGAAGTAAGAATCGAGCTTCAGTGTAGAATCGAGCATTCAGAATAAGACACAAGCTTCCAGAATGTAGAACCTAGCTCCTAAAATACGAGTCTAGCTTCCAGAAGTGGAAGTCGTGTTTCCACAAGTGAGAATCCAGCCACCAGATGTTAGAATCCAGAAGCAAGAAGTGAGAGTCCGACTTCCAGAGGTATAAGTCCAGCTCCCAGAAATGAGAGTCCAGCTTCCAGAAGCGAGAGTCATGTTTTCAAAAGTGAGAGTCCAGCCCGCCAGAAGTGAAAACCCAGAAGCAAGAAGTGAGAGTCCAACCACCAGAAGTATGAGTCCAACTTCCAGAAGTGAGAGTCCATCTTCCCGGCGCCAGAGGCCATCCTCCCGGTATCAGAGCCTTGAAGGCATACGATGATTGATCACGTCCTCTCATCCATAAGCCATGGCCTCAGCTGTAGGAAATAAACCAGGACTGAAGACGAGGTGGCCCACCAGCATCCTGTGAATTATTTACATACTTAAGGATTTGCGTGACGTCAGAGCAGGGCGGATCCTTCGAGGGAATGTCGCCATTAACCGTAAGGTCTGAAGAACCTTACCTTCTTAATTGTCTAAGACCTGGCCATCGTCTGAGGCTTGCGTAAACGTGCGCTCATTTTTTTTCCCCCGTCGGAACTTTAGTAGTATCACGTTCAGTTGTACCTGAACTTCCTTCATCGGGCGTGAACGTAATTCATACTTCTTCACAGTTGAAGGTTTCCACATCCTGAACTTCATTCATCGGGCGTGAACGTAATTCATACTTCTTCATAGTTGAAGGATTCCATACAGTTCCATCTACAACTGACCCCAGACACTGTCACTAAACCATGACTATGCCCAGCTTCCATTATGGTAAGCTAACGTACCTCCTGCCTCTTTCTTTTTAGTTAACTAACCTAGACCGCTGGGCCAGCACCTCCTCGGTGTAATTAAAGTTGTGGATAAGTTTTATTCTTTTATAGCCGCTCCTGAGAGTGAGGAGGCGAGAGCAGGCGATAAAGACATGGTGGTGTTTTCTGGTGTGCCTGCCGTGGAGCCCTGCCAACTCTTTCGCCGTTCCCAGAGACCTCCCCAGAACCTTCCAGTGCTATGGGGTTACGACGCAACACGCGGCGATGGGTCTCTCGTGGTACCAACCAACCTCTGGGGGTTTCCAAGCTGGGTCTCTCGTACTGAATCGAGATGATGCCAGAGCAGCCCCAGTGTGTTGTCAGGTGATGATGACAAGACGTTGTGATGCAAGGTTATTTCATAAGTAATCATTAGGTTGAGCCCGCGACACAACGGTCCTTTGTGTACAAACCACAAGCCCTGTTAGGCCCTGATGTCTCCTAATCCCAGAACATTGCATTTGAATATTGCACAATCACATCACACTCTAGTGTGTGTTCATGTGTGTGTGTGTGTGTGTGTGTGTGTGTGTGTGTGTGTGTGTGTGTGTGTGTGTGTGTGTGTGTGTGTGCAGAGGAGGTCATTAAAGGTAGTACCAGAATTAAGAGAGCTGAGTTACAGGAAAAGGTTGGAGGCTTTGGATTTATCCACCGTGGAATAAAGAAGGGTAAGGGGTGACTTGATCAAGATCTTTATGTTTTTAAACCTGTTTCATGATGTCATCAGTGAACATCTTTGAAAGGTGTTGGGGTAGAACAACCAGAGGCCATGACGTGAAATTAAACAAGATTCATGTTAGAAAAGATGTAAAGAATTACTTTCATAGTGCAAAGTAGTGAATGAATATAACACTGAGTGATGAGACTGTGAATGTGGACAGCGTTTACCATCACCTTGCCTGTGACTCCCTTCACCTCACACACACACACACACACACACACACACACACACACACACACACACACACACACACACACACACAAATGTATTTTTATATACAATCAACTCTAAGGCTCCTCCTTGCCATGTTTTGGTAAGTCCATTACCAGTTACCCGGGGGTTTGAGGGGTTGGTGTGGGTCAAGCTGAACACGCATGACACGGAGAACACTCACTGGACGAGTAAGATTGAGGGGCGGGCCTGGAGAAGACGGGAAATTAACCTATGTTTAGACGTTCTGTTGGTGTGAGGTGATCCGTGTGTCCAGAAGTTGGGTTGATGAAACTCGGAGGCCCAGATGTCGTATGGGGCCTCAGAGCTCCGACGCAGGTGTGACAGAGGTCTTCGCAGGGGCGTCACCTCCAGCACAGGAGGCGAGGAGAGAGAAGACGGGGTAGTCTGTCGTTACAGCGTCGTGGCATTGAGCGTTGCTCGGGAGAGTGAATGATAGCTTGAGGCGCAGAGAGGTAGCGGGGCCACCGTTGTCCGAGCGAAGTAGCGTGAGATCGCAGTGGTGGAGGTTATGAGACGAAGATGGGCATATGGTGAACCGGCATGACGTAAAGTGACGCAGCCTGATACACATTGTTGCCTGATTTTGGAATGTCAGTTTTAAAGATTGGCCGTTTTTACGCGCCGGACTAGAACCCAACAGTACATGCTGCCGGCTCCTGTATTGCATGTTGTACAACGGACGTTCTGGCCACTCAGTCTCATCCCCCAACGAGTTCGTTCATGTATTGTTGTATATATACCGAACACACACACACACACACACACACACACACACACACACACACACACACACACACACACACACACACACACACACACACACACACACATGCATTCCTTCAAATGGGAAAAATACTTTGGGGTCATTACTCTTCAAACACGTTTCTCCTCCCGCAGTAAAAAAAAAAAAAAAAAAAGATTGTTGCACCCTGTGTAAAGTTTTTTTTTTTTTTTTCGGATGTTGGTTTTCAACTGAAATCGGGAGATTCTGTCGCCTATTAGAGGGTACAGAGCGGAACAAGCGAGGACCCCAGGGGTTGACTCGGGGAATCATTCAAACCAAACTCCAATTAAAACTCTCTTGCCCCCTCCGAGCTGCTCGCTCGTTAAGCGAGTTGATTACAGGAGCTGGGTGTGTGTGTGTGTGTGTGTGTGTGTGTGTGTGTGTGTGTGTGTGTGTGTGTGTGAGGTGGAGGGAGTCACAGGCAAGGTGAGGGTAATTAAGAGTCCTCAGGTGAAGGGCAGTAAACGAGGCCCTTAATGAGGTTGAGTGTACTTAACGATAGGTAGGTGGTTCTGGGGTCGGAGGGACAAGTGGTTGGCTGACGATGGTAGATTATGTGTATATCGTGATGGATCACTCGGATGTAAGTGTAAGGATGGAGCTGCTAGAAGGGTCTACGTTACTTAGATGGCTAGGGTGATGTAGCACGTCTGTGTGTAGCGAGTGGTGGATGTAGGCCACTGGCGGTCGGTCATGCAGAGGACCAGCCCAACGCGAGCATGCACTGTGAATCATCCTCATGTGTGCATGTCGTAAGCAAATTAGGTTTCAGCAGTAAATTCATTTCTTGAATACATGATAGAATCATCCAAAAGAAAAAGTATGTAGTTTATAAGTGGAAGTGTCTTGACGGTTGGAACTAATTAGGTTTCAGTGGGCAGATGCTAATTATCCGAATCTGTTTTGTCGTCTATCAGGGCAGTAATTATTCTGTCGTGAAGGGGATACTGTGGGTAGGTCCAGGACCTGTGATTTTCGTGCGTGTTACAGCGGATTTTTGCCCTCAGGAGTGAATGAACGCTGGGATGATTGGACGTTGGAACGTGGTTGCTTAAGACTCGAAGGTGCAGACGCTAAGACCAGCCTTGCGTACACAACTTATCGTTGTCAATAAGGGGTTGAGACTCGAGCGTGTCTAGTCATTTCTGACCACAGACATCTGGACGTGTAGGTGCTCGTAAAAGGATTTACATTTATCACCTGATTTATGGATGTGATCCTTCATGACATTATGGCCATATGTCACATCATCAGCGCCTCAGACAGATAACAAGGTTGCTTGTACACACGTTCGTTCATCCAGGATTTACTCTGTACATCATCATGGGCTCAGGTGAAGAACGTTAACTCTCAAGACTTAAATAAAGACTGACGTTATTTTTTGTAGACTTGAGGAACATTTTTTATCAAGGCTTCAAACTTTTATGGCTTCAAACTTTACATCTTGAAGGCATCAGACAAACGTTACGCCCTCAAGGCTTCAAACAAACGTTTTCGTGTTAAAGGATTCAATTCAAGCGTTAACGTCTTCATGGCTTCAGACAACCGGCTCATCTTCATGTCTTAGGCAAACGTTACCCTCTTCATACCTCCCGAGAAACGTTTCATGATAAACATCAACCTGTGATGGCCTCCGGGCCGTTCCACCTGTGATGGCCTCCCGTCCGTTCCAGCGGCATGAGGCGGGAGGGAAGGGAACGGAACGACCCGGACCATCGGTACTTCCGTCTCGAAGCCGACTGGGGCCGGTCGGCCGGCCGCCTTGCTCCTCCCTCCCTCCCTCGCCCATCAACCCGGCAGTTGAGGAGATTGATGGAACGGCCTTCCACTCCGGGGTTTCCCCAAGTTGCTTTTCAGAAATTGGTGTTGTAGACGAGTCTCCATGGGTCTTGAGCCGGGTTGGGAGGCGTGGTAGAGTGAGCCGTCGAGTGTCTGGTGTTGTTTTCCTGGACTTGTTGGTGTTGTGCAGATGGAGGAGGCATTTTTATGGTGATAGCTTTCGTCGTTTGACCGAGGGATCGGTGAAGACGTTGCTGGTTGTGTGTTGTAGATTGTTGTTGCTGGGCGTCCCCTTACAGTGCTGCTTTGTTGTGGACGTGGTAGTGTCGTTGGAGCGGGTGTGTTGTTTAGCTAATACTGCCGGGCCAGGTGGAAGGCGCGTGGCTTTTGTGAATACAAATTAGCTCTTGTGGGATTTTGTTGCCTCTGTGTTTGTGTGTGTGTGTGTGTGTGTGTGTGTGTGTGTCGGGAGTGTGTGTTACCTTAGTGCAGTCTTACGTTGCCATTTGTGTCACGAACGTGCCGCCATTACCAAGTAAACCCAATAAAGGTGTTTGTGATGGGTTGCATCACTGATGTATGTGTTCCTTCATTTTGAGGTGTATACTTCACTTATGTATATATATATATATATATATATATATATATATATATATATATATATATATATATATATATATACGTGTGTGCGATTCTCTGGTGTGTATGGTTGCTGGGGAGCCGTAAGCGATGGTCGGGTTATTCAGGGAGGGAAGCCTACCTGCCGCTCGGGGCCAGGCCCGCCTCATTGACCCTGATACATATACACCTCCTGATGACCCCGCTAAAGCTGGGGCAACCCTCCTCCCAACCCCCCCACCCTCGTCTGCTTCCTGATAGCTACGCTAAAGCTGGCTTCCTAGTCTTCCTCTACACCCCGTGTAACTTCGAATAGCTACCTCCCCTCCTCCCTCCTTGAAAGCTGACTCCACCATCCTTACCCTTGTCTGGCTCCTGATGTCACAGCTAAAGCTGGTTCAATACCCCTGCCCCCCCTTCTCCCCGACACACACACACACACACACACACACACACACACACACACACACACGTGTCTCCTTCCTGTGTTGACCTGACCTGTCCCTCTCCCATTTTGTTTGTTATTCGCGTCATGTTTAGGAATATTTAATTTTTTTATTTTGGTGGGTTGCACAAGCGTTTAGGAGTTTGTTTATATCGTGTGTGTGTGTGTGTGTGTGTGTGTGTGTGTGTGTGTGTGTGTGTGTGTGTGTCCATCCTGTTGCTGTGTACGGAACCGTAAATTATCGGACGCGTGTTAACATGGTTGTTTACTCTTGCATGTAAACATAAACAGTGCGTTTGTATGTTTGTATTTGAGGAAGTGATTGATGGCGGAGTTTCTTTTCACTATCACTGGCTTCTTTGAGCACAACAAGACGACCTTTGAGCACGACGTTACAAGACCTTTGAACCCGACGGTACGACCTTTGGGTATGTTGGCTCCATGAGACCTCACAGAATGGGGCTCGAACCTCTGTTCTCCTAATGTACGAATCACGTTTGCTCCCATACCTTCGTTGTATGAGGCGCTACGTGTTTATTCTGTTGCCTCCCGAGCCCTTCTCCACATCCCTCCTGCAGGAGAGACTGCAGGGGCCCTTCGTCGACGACGAACTCTCCTGTTAAAACGCCGTTGTTCTGACACCGTTGGGATTGTGGCTCTGTTGTGTACTGACTTGATGTGTAGATAAATGTTTATTGGACGTTTCCATGCATAGATGAGGCTTTTTGAGGAGCATAACGGCATATATGTATATTAGGTCGACCGGAAAGTGTTGAAAGTACCAAGTGACGTCTCTTTCACCAGGAGACATACTGGGACCAGTGGATCTGCAGGAAGTCGTGGGACATAGTAGGACCCAGACATAAGGACATATCATTAGAAAGGGACCTGATCATAAAAAGACCAAGGCCTTTTGAGTGTCTCCCCCAAAGTCTGTAGTAAATAACAGCAGACGCAGATCTATGGCACTGCCGACCCGATACCTATGGCAACAGACCTCCAAGACCTATGGCAACAGACCACCCCGAGAATCCATGGTCGGAGGAGGGAGACATAAAACCTCGCCATCGTCCGCATTACTTAACCCCGCCTTCTTCCTCCGCCCATCAGGGAGATTGCCCCGGGATTTAGGGCCAGGAAGCAGGATTTAGACAAGATATGATGGCATAAATCCCGACGGTTATGGTGCAGGGGGGAAAATCCCCCCCCCCCCCTGGATTACACAGGTAACGAAACCACCCAAGCCGATAAATCTACACCCCCCCCTCCCCCCTCCTCTTCCTCTTTCATCCCCCCTATGAAAATCCCTGTGGGATTTATTGACAGTTTCATGTGCTGAGGGGGATGTCATTGCAATACCCAGGTAACAGATGTTTAGGTAACACGGCCAGGGTAACCTACCTTCCTTGCCTTGTCTTGCTGTTACCTTAACCTTCCTTTCCTTGCCTTGCCTCGCTCTGCCTTACCCCGGGAGCCTGTTCTCTGCCTACCCTACATACTGCTGCGTTTGACTGGTGGTGCACGAACAGCTGGAGATTTTGTCAGCTGATTGAATGCCCCGAACAGCTGGTTAGTAGTCCTTCTGGACAGCTGGATCCTTACCTTCCTGAACAGCTGGTTAGGTGACCTTGGACAGCTGGTTAGTGGTCTCCCTAAATAGGTGGTTTAGTGATCATCCAGAACAGTTGCCTTATATCAGCACTGAAATTTCCTTTCCTGTCATCATGCCTCTAGCCTCACTATCATACTCGCATTATACCTCCGACCTCATGACCACACTCATCATACCTCCGACCTCATGACCACACTCATCATACCTTCGACCTCATGACCACACTCATCATACCTCCGACCTCATGACCACACTTATACCTCCGACCTCATGACCACACTCATCGTACCTCCGTCCTCATGACCACACTCATCATACCTCCGACCTCATGACCACACTTACACCTCCGACCTCATGACCACACTCATCATACCTCCGACCTCATGACCACATTTATACCTCCAACCTCATGACCACATTCATCATACCTCCGACTTCATGACCACACTCATCATACCTCCGACCTCATGACCACACTTATACCTCCGACCTCATGACCACACTCATCGTACCTCCGTCCTCATGACCACACTCATCATACCTCCGACCTCATGACCACACTAATCATACTTCCGACCTCATGACCACACTCATCATACCTCCGTCCTCATGACCACACTTATACCTCCGACCCCTTGACCACACTCATCATACCTCCGATCTCATGGCCACACTCATCATACCTCCGACCTCATGACCACACTCATCATACCTCCGACCTCATGACCACACTCATCATACCTCCGACCTCATGACCACACTTATACCTCCAACCTCATGACCACACTCATCATACCTCCGTCCTCATGACCACACTCATCATACCTCCGACCTCATGACCACACTCATCATACCTCCGTCCTCATGACCACACTCATGCCTCAGATCTCATGACCACACTCATCATACCTCCGACCTCATGACCACACTCATCATACCTCCGACCTCATGACCACACTCATCATACCTCCGACCTCATGACCACACTCATCATACCTCCGACCTCATGACCACACTCATCATACCTCCGTCCTCATGACCACACTCATCATACCTCCGTCCTCATGACCACACTCATGCCTCAGATCTCATCATACTTTCCTCATACCCTGAATCTCACTGTGTACACACACCGTCCATCATACCCATTTACAGGGGGGGGGGGGTCATGATGACCCACAGGTTATGTGGACCTTGTTAATGAGGGGACTGTGATCAGCCATTAATTAACTCCAGCTAGCAATTAGTGTGTAGGGTAATGGATGATGGCGTAACATTTTAATAGAACGGGAGACATATAGGGTGATTATTCACATATATTGTGTAAGGTAATTATTCACATTTTTTTATTTATATTTGTTAATGTTATTATTATTATTATTATTATTATTATTATTATTATTATTATTATTATTATTATTATTACTATTGTTATTATTATTGTTATTATTATTATTATTATTATTATTATTATTAGTATTAGTATTAGTATTAGTATTATTATTATTGGATTTATTATTTTGTTGTTCCTCATCTTGTTATTTTTTGGCATTCAAATCACACACACACACACACACACACACACACACACACACACACACACACACACACACACACACACACACACACACACACACCTTGCACCCCAGCACGTACATGGATGCATCCGGCCGAGGTTGGATCATGGTTTGCCGGAGCACCGGTGTTCAGTGAGTGAGTCACCAGCCGTGTTTGTGTGGCTGCCACTGGGGTCACCACGGAGGGAGCAGCAGTTCGTTAACTTAGATGTGTAACCTCGGGTGCACACCGTGCTGCTGGCCGCTGCCCCGCCCCGCCCCGCCGCTTTCTCCTGCCCCACAGAATTTAGCGGGTGAATTATTTGGATGTCCTCCTCCACATCGATGGATTTGCTGTTGTGTTTGTGATGAAGTGTTGTGGACCCCAGGTGCTGTAGGGTTCGGTACTCCTGGGGTGTTGGTGGAGGTAGTCCCGGGGTGTTGGGGGGGTTATCCCGGGGTGTTGGTGGAGGTACTCCTGGGGTGTTGGTGGAGGTAGTCCCGGGGTGTTGGGGGGGGGGTATTCCCGGGGTGTTGGTGGAGGTACTCCTGGGATGTTGGTGGAGGTAGTTCCGGGGTGTTGGTGGAGGTAGTCCCGGGGTGTTGGTGGGGTTATTCCTGGGGTGTTGGTGGAGGTAGTCCTGGGGTGTTGGTGGGGTTATTCCTGGGGTGTTGGGGGGGGTTATCCCGGGGTGTTGGTGGAGGTACTCCTGGGGTGTTGGTGGAGGTAGTCCCGGGGTGTTGGTGGGGTTATTCCTGGGGTGTTGGTGGAGGTAGTCCCGGGGTGTTGGTGGGGTTATTCCTGGGGTGTTGGTGGAGGTAGTCCCGGGGTGTTGGTGGGGTTATTCCTGGGGTGTTGGTGGAGGTAGTCCTGGGGTGTTGGTGGGGGTATTCCCGGGGTGTTGGGGGGGGTTATCCCGGGGTGTTGGTGGAGGTACTCCTGGGGTGTTGGTGGAGGTAGTCCCGGGGTGTTGGTGGGGTTATTCCTGGGATGTTGATGGAGGTAGTCAAGGGGTATTAGTGGGGGTATTCCCGGGGTGTTGGTGGAGGAAGTCCTGGGCTGTTGGTGGAGGTAGTCCCGGGGTGTTGGTGGGGTTATTCCTGGGGTGTTGGTGGAGGTAGTCCCGGGGTGTCGGTGGAGGTAGTCCCGGGGTGTTGGTGGAAGCAGTCCCGGAGTGTTGGTGGGGCTGGTCCCGGGGTGTTGGTGGGGCTGGTCCCGGAGTGTTGGTGGGGCTGGTCCCGGAGTGTTGGTGGGGCTGGTCCCGGGGTGTTGGTGGGGCTGGTCCCGGGGTGTTGGTGGGGCTGGTCCCGGGGTGTTGGTGGGGCTGGTCCCGGGGTGTTGATGGGGTTAGTCCCGGGCTCTGGCAGAATAGCCGTGTCCGCTCCCCAGTGTAGGGGAGTAAGGAATTAGGTCGTGGCTAGAACCAGCAGTTCGTCAGTGGAAGCAGTTAGTTAGCCAGCAGAAGGTGTGTACGACAAGTAGACAAGCAGGAGATGAAGCAGGCGTCAAGCAGGCACAGTAAGGCAGGGATGGCAAGTAGGCATCCCCAGTCGCACCTCCCCCAGCCAGGAGACCTCCACCATTGTCTTGTATGAGCTCCCCAGGCGCCACGCCCACCAACCTCCCCAGTCCCAGATCTCGTCCTGGGGGAGAATCACGTGCAATATTGCGTGCAGGGGTTGTGGCTGGGGGGATGGGGGGGTTCAATGTGAGGCCTGGTGCTTGGGGGGGTTATCATGCCCTGTCCCCCCTCGCTCACCCCCGCCACATGACCGGGGAAAAGATTGAATTTGCGACACATATTGGTAAGGTGGACGTTATTTGTCGTGGCTGGAGCCTCTCGCCCATGGCCGGGTTAAAGCTGATGTGCTTAGTGTGTTGGGTGGGTGGCAACTGCTGCTGCTGCTGCTGCTGCTCCTGCCACTGCTGCTGCTGCTCCTGCCACTGCTGCTGCTGCCACTGCTGCTGCTGCTGCTCCTGCCACTGCTGCTGCTGCTGCTGTTTGCCACAGCTCCTGTCGCTGCTGCTGTTGGCACAGTTTCTGTCGCTGCTGTTACCACAGTACCTGCTGCCACAGCTGTTGCTGTTACTTCCACTGCTGCTTCTTTTACGTTATTTTTTTTTTTATATTGGTGTGACTACTGCTGTTTTTGCTGTTTCTTGGTGCTGTGTTGATAGCGTTAATGTAGGGATGTCACCGTGCACACCAGATTGATGACAGCAAGAAATACTTCCGTCGGTTAGTTGTACTTTGTCCCCCGTTCTTCTTCCCCTCCTCCCACGACCTGGCTTGGCCTGGTTAGACCTGACCTGGCCAGACCTGCCCTGACCTGGTTGGTTTGCCCCTGGTCTGGCCTGACCTCAGCCGGTCACTGATAGCAGTGTTAGAACAGAGGAGAGGGGTAACTAGGGGGACCCCATGTATGTATTACACCAGGGATGGATGGCCGCCTCGCCTGACTCACACCGCCTCTAAACCCCCCAACAGTGGCAGCGTAGTCCGCTGCCGACATGCGACTCGGAAGACTTGCGCTTCCCCTCTTGGAGCACGGCGGGCGGGTGCGGCCCCTCGAGCCGGGGGGGACAAATCCCGGTTATTGTATCACCGTAAAATCAGATTCCGAATGTTAATGAATGAGAGGATTATGAGAGTGATTATTCTCCCACGTGATGAATTATTTGCATTATATCCCGTCATTCATTTGTGTGTGTGTGTGGGGTGGGGGGTCGGGCCACGTTTGTGGGTAGGGGCGACCGCTGGACATCTCGTCATGAAGCTGTTTTCAGTGTTTGATGGAGAGAGAGAGAGAGAGAGAGAGAGAGAGAGAGAGAGAGAGAGAGAGAGAGAGAGAGAGAGAGAGAGAGAGAGGAGAGAGAGAGAGAGTCACTCATGAATTAAACTCCCGTTTCTGATTGGGCGAAAGGGAGGTGGTGATCTCCCCCCTTCCCGCCGTATTCAAAGGCCACAGAAGTGGTTGTGTTGGACGTCCACAGAAGTGGTTGTGTTGGACGTGCGGTATGGTGGTGGTGCCTTGTCTTAAGTCTCACTAATTAGGTCAGGTCCCCTAAGGAGAGTGAGGTCAGGTCCCCCAAGGAGAAGGAGAAGCTTTCATCGCCTGCATTGTAAACTTTGCCTAGAAAAAATTACGGCATAGATGGAAAGGCGATTGTTTCAAATGTTTCCCTCCCCCACCTTGAAACAGATCGTGTTGAATGCCTCCCAAGTTGTGTTTCATAATGTAAACAGATCGTATGAAGTGTTGAAAAAACACCCGCTCCCCAGCCTGTAATGGATTGTATAAATCCCTCCTCGGCTGCAATAGACCGTATAAATCCCTCCCCGGAGGTAATAGACTATATAAATCCTTCCTCGGCTGCAATATGTCTTATATATATCACTCAGGCAGCTGGTGCACGCCGGGCATGGGAACCATTAGGTGTTGATGCCCTCATTATGAGCCAAAACTTCCCCGCTACCGATTAGCCCGGAGCCTCCACCTGGCCCCTCCTCCTGACCAAACTGTCTTCCTCTTCGTCTTTTATTTCATCCTCTCTCTCTCTCTCTCTCTCTCTCTCTCTCTCTCTCTCTCTCTCTCTCTCTCTCTCTCTCTCTCTCTCTCTCTCTCTCTCTCTCTCCACCTTTCTTCTTTTTTTTTCGATTTCTCATTATTCTTGTGTGAGGGCTGTCATGGCCACCAGTGGCCCCGCCCTTCCTCCTCCTCCTCCTCCTCCTCCTCTTGCAGATACTTGTCGCATTCATCATCATCCTTATCACCGCTACCGACGCTCTCTCTCTCTCTCTCTCTCTCTCTCTCTCTCTCTCTCTCTCTCTCTCTCTCTCTCTCTCGCCACGGGAATTTCCGGGACCTCGTCTCTCACTGTAGTGGAAGGGGATATGTGACTCTGACCACAGTGTGACCCCAGGCTACAGTGTGACCCAGACCACAGTGTGACCCGGGCTACAGTGTGACTCTTGACCACAGTGTGACCCGGGCTACAGTGTGACTCTTGACCACAGTGTGACCCGGGCTACAGTGTGACCCAGACCACAGTGTGACCCCAAGCCATGGTGTGTCCCGAGCCACAGTGTGACCCAGACCACAGTGTGACCCCGGGCTACAGTGTGATCCAGACCACAGTGTGACCCAGACCAGTAAATGCCCGTGTGACCCAGGCTGCTGTAAGATGTGACCCCAGGCTGCAGTAAATGCTTGTGTGACCCATACTGTAGTTGTTCTGCTGTTGGTTGATGTTGTCATATTGGGTCATAAGGTTAACAGAGAGGGAAGCTCCTCAGTGTAGTACGTGTTAGCGTTGGCACCAGCCCGGGGAGTACACGGCAGGCACGCTGCCGACACCGGGCTACACCTGCAGGAGTGGTTTATGTACACTGTTGACGGTGTGTGTGTGTGTGTGTGTGTGTGTGTGTGTGTGTGTGTGTGTGTGTGTGTGTGTGCAGCAATCCGACCATCATCGTGGTTGACGTGTTGTCCGTTCCTCAGGCCGTACATGCCAATGAATATTGATGGACCAAGGTTTTTAGGTCTCGATGGCTTCTCCACCACCCTACCACCACCACCACCACCACAACCCATCGCCGACACCCCCACACCCACCTCAACCACCCACCCAGGATCAGCCCTGGATGTGGTGGGGGTGGGGGAGAGAGAACCTCCGCTGCCCAACAGGTTCCAGCCAACATCTCTCCATGTTACTGCCGTGCACTGAGCTCACGACACGTCAAGGTAAATATATATGTATATTCTTGATGCACTGCCCGCTCTGGGTTAGCTGGAGCTGGGCCGGAAATGTTACGTGAGTCCTGTGCGGCAGACGGTGGTAGTGTGTGTGGCGGTGCTAAAGACTGAGGGACGAGGGAGTCTTGGCCAAACGGTTGATTCAGTGGCCCTTCGCTGGTGTCGGCTGGAGAGGGTGTTGTAGGAGGAGAGACTGTTATGGTGTCATGAGGATGTGGGGGTTATAATATCAGGAGGACGGGGTTGTAGTGTCAGGATTAGGGGCTGTTATATTGTCAGGGGGAGAAATTGTGCAAGGAGGAGGGTGTTGTAAGTGTCAGGAGGAGGAGAAGTAGGAGGAGGTGCCTGAGAAAGAGGTTGTAGCAGCGTCAGGAGGGCCAGAACCCGGCCACTGGGGGAAGTTTAGAGTGTCATTTGCTGGCCATGCCAGCCCCACAGGCCTTCCTAGTTGGCTGTGACCGGGCGGCGAGGGGAGGAGGTGGGTGTGAGGCGAGCGGTGGGTGGGTGGGCGGACGTGTCATGGGCGGCGGGCTGGGCTGGAGAGATGCCAGACGCCTCCATGATAGAGCAACCCACTTCCTGCTGTATCTTGAGCACGACTGTACGACCTGTGGGGTCTGACGACCTGGGTCCTCTCACCTGACTTCCGGTAAGGTTCGGGTCAGAGGCCATGCCATCTTGCCGCCCTAGAATCATGCCCCAGTGCCCTAGAATCGTGCCCCAGTGCTCTAGGGTCGTGCCTCTAGGGTCGTGTCCCAGTACTCGAAGGTCGTGCCCCAGTGCTCGAGGGTCGTGCCTTAGTGCTCAGGGGTCGTGCCCTAGTGCTCAAGGGTCGTGCCCTAGTGCTCAAGGGTCGCACTTTAGTGTCAGGAGGGTAATGTGTGTATGCAAGGAACACACACACACACGTCTGGTAGTGCCACTGTATACACTATTATATTCCATACAATTCCATCCATTACGACACCTTCGCAAGGGTTACATAACATCGTATTTGTCATCGTATCCGCAACCAGTACACTGCTGTCGTATCTAGATCACGTCTGAGGGGGCTCTGTGCAGACGCTGCTTTTGATGTTGTCTTTATATTTATAGCGTGCGGTGTTGCGTGTGGGAGGAGGGAGCGGGGTCGTAATTAGC
Organism: Panulirus ornatus; assembly: GCF_036320965.1. Classification (NCBI taxonomy): domain Eukaryota; kingdom Metazoa; phylum Arthropoda; class Malacostraca; order Decapoda; family Palinuridae; genus Panulirus; species Panulirus ornatus. Next base: position 4,956,673 of record NC_092237.1, read on the forward strand.
AGGTGATTGGCGTGGTAGGCGAGGACAGCCCGGTGTAGGGGCTGGGCAGGCCGCCGCCCTATGGAAGTACAGTCACATGCACTCCAGGGGTACCACGTGCACTCCAGGAGTACCACGTGCACTCCAGTAGTACCACGTGCACTCCAGGAGTACCACGCGCACTCCAGGAGTACCACTCCAGGAGTACTCTGGCCATTTCCCATCACAGACCCCAGGGGTGAAGTTGGCGGGACATTTAGTGTGTGTGTGTGTGTGTGTGTGTGTGTGTGTGTGTAACTTAGCCGCCTGACTCACTGACTTGCTCCTTGAGTGTACGAAGTTTAGCTCCGGGGGCGGATAAAGTACATGGTCAATAGTCCCTCCCACTTAAGTGGGTTCAATTTGGCCCTTACCCAGCAGGTTAACAGGTCTGATGACGACACAGTTTGGACTGTAGGGCTGTGTTCCCCAGCCTCCTCGACTGATGCGCCAGTAACCTCTTTCTCCCATACCTCGTGTAGCGCCCTGGCGTTTAAATCCCTCTTTCACCACAGTAAAGATAACTTGAATAAATCTGACGTTCATAGCATGAATAGTGAATAGTTATGAGGGAGAGAGAGATGCAACATTCCTTAACATGGAAATAGATTCATATTTCCTTGACAAACTTATGATAGGAAATTGTATCGCTGACACCACGTACCGTTTGAACGGCTCTCGCCCACCGCAAACGATGCCATTGTACTGCTGTGCGTAACAAGGCATTACTCATTCGTATCCGTCGACTCGTCGCACGGTAAGAAGACGTACGTCTGGTGGGCAAGAACTGGCGGTTTAACCTTCCAAATGGCGTGTGTTAATCTGGAGTTAACATTTACGAAAAAGAGATCAGACCGTATTTGATTACACGGAACAGCTTTATATTTTTCGCATTGATGTATATTGTGTCTGCATTTTCCCCTCGCTTATGACAATGAATTCACTTGAAATATTGGGTTTTGACAGCGTTAATCTGAAGGGCGCCATATCAGTGTTCAATGTTCCAGTACGGTCGATGAACGGGCACTGTCCTACAGCACAGACTCACGGCACAGACCCACAGCACAGACCCACAGCACAGACCCACAGCACAGACCCACAGCACAGACGGCCGGGTGATGAACGGATCACCCTTCGATATGGTATGTCAGCGAACGATCATTGTCTCACAGTACTGCATGCCTGGACGTCATGGAGGATAATATCAGGGTGTTCCACAGCATCGCCTGTCGGTCAGTGATCGCCTCACCGCAGGATCGTGCTATGGCTACCCGTTTGTGGATGCAGGGAGGGAGGAGGAGGAGGGAGGTGGGGGGAGTCAGGAGGTACCTTAAGACTCGTAGGACCCCAAACGTTTTTCTTTATCCCTGTTTGTCGAGGGTAGATTACCCCCCCAAGCTGGCATTGATTTGTCTTGTCGATAGGGCGATCGTTTTATCAGCAGCAGCAGCAGCAGCAACAAAGGGAGATGGAGGTCATTGAACGTTTCCGTCCGGAGAGAGATAGATAGATAGATAGATAGATAGATAGATAGATAGATAGATAGAGAGAGAGAGAGAGAGAGAGAGAGAGAGAGAGAGAGAGAGAGAGAGAGAGAGAGAGAGAGACGGCGTCCCCCTGCCCGTCTCTTGTGGCTGCCGGGGACATATGAGCGTACCTCATCCATCCTCGGATCTATCCTTGACCCCTGACCTGTCCTTGACCCCTGACCTGTCCTCGACCACTGACCTGTCCTTAGCTACTGACCTGTCCTTGACCCGTGTCGTTTGCTTATAGAACAGATTTTACGAGAGACCTTTTTGTCTGTGTGGACCAGATTCGTAACTGTTCCCTCTGGCAGAACCCTTCATGATGCGTTGATAGATTGTCGAGCAGCCTCGAGTGATCTCAGGTCGGGTGTGAGGCTCAGATATCCGTTGAGAGAGAGAGAGAGAGAGAGAGAGAGAGAGAGAGAGAGAGAGAGAGAGAGAGAGAGAGAGAGAGAGAGAGAGAGAGAGACTGGCTGCCTTTTGACCTTTTTCTCCTCGACAATGGAGTGGCTCCCATCTCCTCCTCGCAGATTTAATCAGGCGCCATCTCTGTTGTTGTCTTTCCAGCTCACGTTGGGTGAGCCGCGAACCATCGCTTTTCGTGCATTGTTTGTCTTTGGAAAAAAAAAGGAAAAAAAGACCTTTTCTCGCGTTTCGCACCTCCACAGAATTCTGCCGTCGGGTCATTTGAACGGGAAGCCTTTCGAAGGCGATCTGCGTCAGGTGCTTCATCGTGGTCAGCGTCAGGTGCTTCATCGTGGTCTGCGTCAGGTGCTTCATCGTGGCCTACGTCAGGTGCTTCATCGTGGTCTGCGTCAGGTGCCTCATCGTGTGATCAGCGTCAGGTGCTTCATCGTGGTCTGCGTCAGGTCCCCCATCGTGCTAGCTCATGTCTTACCGATCCAGCATGTAATGTACGGCCACCACGGGGCTCGCTACATGGTCTCTAGTTACCTCACACTTCATAAGAATCTCTCATGTATGAGGAGCAAGTGAGGAGATCACCCGGGGACGCCTCACAAATGAGCGATGATGATGGATGGTCATTTTTGAGCGAGTTGTTTCAGTTTCATTTCGTGCCGATCTGAGGTCTAACTATGGCCGCCAGGCTTGTGTTGTTGGCCGGTTGAGTGATGCGCACACACACACACACACACACACACACACACACACACACACACACACACACACACACACACACACACACACACACACCCAGTCCAGCAGCAGCAGCAGCAGCTGTTGTAACAAGGGGAGCAGCAGAAGGAGTACATGTAGATATTACATCAGCAGCCAGCGGCAGTGGTGTGGGCTGTACGGGGAGAAAGAGAGAGAGAGGGGGGGGAAGTAAGGGGAGAGAGAGAGAGAGAGAGAGAGAGAGAGAGAGAGAGAGAGAGAGAGAGAGAGAGAGAGAGAGAGAGAGAGAGAGAGTTGTAGACCCCCATTGATCCCCCGCACAGATCTTCTGCAACCTCTCTCCTGGATTGCTGCATCTCTCTCTCTCTCTCTCTCTCTCTCTCTCTCTCTCTCTCTCTCTCTCTCTCTCTCTCTCTCTCTCTCTCTCTCTCGTACACTTTGTTAAGGCCAAGGATTCTCACACGCACCAAGCAGGTGAGCCAACTCACACACACACACCTCTCCCCCCCCCCCCTGGCAAGTATTAGGTCCAGCCAATAAAGCTAGCTCACAACCTCTCCCTCCGTCGGCACTAGATCCAGCCAGTAAAGCTAGCTCACGCGTTCCCTTCCCTCTCGGTAGGAGATGCAGCCGTTAAAGCTAGCTCACTCTCCTCTGCCCCCGAGCAGTAGCTGCAGCGAGTGCTGTGTGAGGGCAGAAGAATGAAGACCCCGCACGTGGGGGAACGCGGGTTCCTGGCGCTCGACTCTGCGGGTCGAGATCGAAGCCTCCAGACTGATCTGGTTCACAGGCCGAGAGGCTCTTTCCTCCTCTGCTTGTCACTCCAACAGCAGGAACCAGCAGTTGGAGCAGGAGCAGGGACTAGCAGCTGGAGCAGTAGCAGGAACCAGCAGGTGGAGCAGGAGCAGGGACAGCAGCTGGAGCAGGAGCAGGGACAGCAGCTGGAGCAGGAGCAGGAACCAGCAGCTGGAGCAGGAGCAGGGACAGTGGCTGTAGCACAGGCAGCAGTTGGAGTCTGTTTCACGCATGACTCTATATGGAGGTTGCAGGATGAGTGTGTCTGAATATGTGTGTTTGGTTGTGTATATATGTGTGTGTCTGCGTGTGTTAATGTTGGTTGGGAGTACAGTGCTACACAGTCACGTAGGGTACAGAACCACATTATGGCTAGAGGGGTTTCCGACCCTCTAGGTTAATGTAAAAGAAAGGAGCAAGGCATGAATGGTCGTATGCTATTATATGTTATCTGGAAAGGTAACCTTTTATCATCAATATATATATAATTAGGATTCTCTTATCCAGGGTTGTGAGAGACTTGTGTAATTAACGAGTTATACCGTGTAATTAACGAGTACACGATATTATTAGCAAGTATACCTTGTAGATTATATCGTAATAAAGTGCTATAAAACCAGATTGGACTGGTAACTACTTTGAATGTTTCTTTTTTTTTATCGTCGTATCATCAGGAGTGAAACACTGACCTGTATGTAAACTTGAGTTTACCCTGGTGTATACTGCATGTGTAGACTGCTCGGTGAACCATGTGTCTGTATATGATTTGGTAATGTGGCGCATTGCAAGGGGAGGGGGGGGGGTCTCTCACGGTCCTGACCTTCTTCAGCACGACGTGTACGACCCCCTGAGCACGACTTGTACGACCCTGCGGTACGATGGTGGCCCGGCCTTTGACCTGACCCCGGGCGTCGTAGCCGAGGGTCGCGCCATCGTGCTCAAGGGTTTTACATCGTCGTACTCAAAGGTCGCACCGCTGTGCTCTGTGGTCTTCCCGTCGTGCCCGAGGGTCGTACCGTCGTGCATTGTAGTTCTGAGGTAAACATCAGTATCTGACCTTGGAAGAATAGCTACTCTTCACTTCCGTGTTGACCTATAGTGTCCTCAGGTCGTCCCGTGTTGACCTGTAGTGTCGTCAGGTCGTCCCGTGTTGACCTGTAGTGTCGTCGGGTCGTCCCGTGTTGACCTGTAGTGTCCTCACGTCGTCCCGTGTTGACCTGTAGTGTCCTCAGGTCGTCCTGCATTGACCTGTAGTGTCCTCAGGTCGTCCCGTGTTGACCTGTAGTGTCCTCAGGTCGTCCCGTGTTGACCTGTAGTGTCCTCGGGTGGTCCCCCAGTCCGCCAGTGCTGTTCGGTTATGTAATGGTAGATGAGGTGTGTGTGTGTGTGTGTGTGTGTGTGTGTGTGTGTGTGTGTGTGACCAGTGATAATGTGTCGGGTGGACACATGCCATGTGTTACGTCACTGGGACGTGGTGTGGAGGGAGACATTATACCAGGATCCCTCCTGACCCTGCTACCCCCATTTACACACACACACACACACACCTCAGCTGTCGCATTCCTCACCGGACAGGAGCGGACAAATGAGACAGCTGATTATACCGGCGCGGCAGATAAGGCAAGAGTTTTACACCGGCTGAAGTAATTAGCGGTCACGCGAGGCGGCCTCACCTGACGTTCCCCACTCACTGTTCCCCCCTCTAGCCTTGGGTGGTGTGGGCACTATACCTGAACCACACAGCCACAACCCTCACAACCACAACCCCCGGACATCAGTACACCTATAACCAGAATGTCTCGGCCGGGATATTACACTTGGTCCTTCGTGCTGAGAATGTCTCCACCTCCCTCGCTTCCTCCCTCCCTCCGCTGCTGCTACACACCCTCTCCCAGCCGCTGCGGCAGCAGTTCTCGCAGCATTAGTTTAACAGCCTGACAGCCATGAGTGTCGTGAGTGCAGACGTGGAGTGTGTGGGGTAGTTATGGTGTGTGTGTGTGTGTGTGTGTGTGTGTGTGTTAACGGTTGGTCTCGTGAACAACTACGACGAATAATACGACCTTTGAGCACGACGGTAGGACCCCAAGGTATGATGGCCCGGTCTTGTTGGGCCATCATCGTACGTAAGGTTCGTACCGTCGTTGCTCAGGGGGCTGTGCCTCACCCAGCTGCGAGATCGAAGCGTTGTGTTCATGGGTGGATGTTATTATGATATATTTGCCAATCTGTAGTGAAAATTTATGATGATGATATACAAGGTAACTTCTTTTTTCAAGGTTGTAGTTATCATGTAGAGAAGGTTTTTGAGTGGAGGCAAAGGTTGTGAAAATCCTCTGTACGGTTTTGGGGTAATTACCTCCAGTGTTGGCCTCATGAAGGCTATCAGTTTCTGTAGCTAATGTTTGGAGGTAATTTACAAATGAAGTCCACACGAGATCTGTAGACATTGTTGTGACCAGTGCTAGTTGAACGTGACGAAGTGTGTTGTAACAATCATGGCTGCCAATATTTGCGTCATTGAAAATTCCGTAATGGATCACTTGTACCCTAGCATTTTGTACTCTAGTATTGTGTAGTAATTTATTCTTTTAATGATTTTCATTTATTAATCTCTCGTTCCATCCCCGTTGGACGGACGAATGAAGGATTACCGACACACTCACACCAGCAGGGAATATTTTACCCGCACTCATATATTTGCCCACAATGACAGGTCTTGGCGGCCGGGCGGAGCGGGGGTTCTCTGGCTCCACTTTCCCCCTCCCCCCACCGCGGGTGCTTCGGCGACGCCTCCGTCAGCCCAAGTTTCGGCGAAGCGAACACTTGTGGATTGATTCCGCGACAGAAACTGAAGTTTGTTTATTTCTTCTTCGAGTTGATTCGTGCTTATTTATGTCATCCAATTTGCCACTCTGGCCGCGCCCTCGAAATCTTTGCCGACTGTCGCTGTAGAGAGAGAGAATGAAATCCCCTCTATCACGTGTGTAATCTAGTTGGAGTCTTCTCTAACATGCACCTCGGTCATTTGCGTCCTGAAAGATCACCATCACGCGGGGGCTGGATGGAGCCGAGCCGTGTAGGATTACCTGGCCAGTATCCTCCCTCTCCCTGTCTGTGATCTCTGGTAACTAAGACAGTTGGGCCATCCATCGAGGAAGCAGTAAAGGAAAAAGGGTTAGCATGATGCTAGTCCTGCCGAAGCTCTCCAGTACCATTGTATGGCTGGGCGACCCCGGAAGCTTGGCACAGCTTGAATGAAAAAAAATATAAGAAAAAGATCCAATATGGCTCCGCCTATCTCTTCTGGCGAGTTGCGCCAAGTTTGTACAATTTATAGATGCGGATTTTCCTAATCTCTGCTATAGCGGAGGCTGGAGGCCGCACGTCAGCAGATCACACACAGGATTGTGCCTTTCCGAGTCGTATTTTCGGAGGGGGGGAAAAAGGGAAAGAAATGGAAGGTCATTCATTAGGTCTTGTTAATGCCATAAGCACTCGCTGCTAATTGGCTTGGGTTTGTCTCATTTGTGTGTTGCTGTGTGCGCCTGTCTGGGGTGTGCCTGCACGCACTCACCATATATTTTGTACCCTGTTTATATATATATATATATATATATATATATAAACGTTTGTATGACTCAATGTGTTCATGTATGTCCTATGTATGTCGAGTTCGTATGTGTGCGTTTATGTGTCTAAGGCATGTGTTTATGTATGTTTATGTGTGTGTGTGTGTTTGTGTGTGTGTGTGTGTGTTTCCCCGGAGGCAGAAGGCGCCATCATGTGGCTGGAGGCACCGTAAACATCGCCATCCCGGCCATTCTGATGCAACTTACGATTCCTCTTCTAAATGCAGTGTTCACTCCTCCTGATTTACATACAGCAGCCGGGATGCTCCCAGACGATGCCATAAAGTTGCAGGGTGGCGATCTGCAAGTTGCAGGGGGGGCGATCTGCGAGTTGCAGGGGCGCTGTGCAAGTTGCAGGGGGGCGGGGCGCTCTGCAGAGTTGCAGGTGGCGATCTGCAAGTGGCAGGGGGCGATCTGCGAGTTGCAGGGGCGCTGTGCAAGTTGCAGGGGGGGCGGGGCGCTCTGCAGAGTTGCAGGTGGCGATCTGCAAGTTGCAAGGGGGGGGATCTGCGAGTTGCAGGGGCGCTGTGCAAGTTGCAGAGGGGCGGGGCGCTCTGCATAGTTGCAGGTGGCGATCTGCAAGTTGCTGGGGGCAAGTGGTACCCTTCAGAGAGACATTCGCCGGAGTTACGACGGCAGGACGCAGGTCTCGGCCAAGTGTTTGTGGGTGGTAAAGGAACCACAGTAGCCAGAATCACAGGAGATAAAAAGGCGTTGTCCGCAGCAGTGCTAGTAGCTGTGTGTCCGCGTGAGAAGCTTCGTGTCGGCCAGAGACAGCTAAAAGTAGCTTACATGAGCGAGAAATAACCTTTGGGTGAGGTGCTTTTTTTTTTTTTCGTCGTGAAGTAGCTAAAAGTTACCTAAAGTATCGATAATAGCTTCTGAAATCGGACTGTCGGGGAAGTATTGTGGTTGGCATCGTGAATACATGGAACATCTTCCTAATACATCTTGATGAAGATTTACAGACACAAGTACAAGGAGCCAGACTTTTATTGAGTTCGGCTCAGTGACGACCGGAGAGAGAGAGAGAGAGAGAGAGAGAGAGAGAGAGAGAGAGAGAGAGAGAGAGAGAGAGAGAGAGAGAGAGAGAGAGAGAGAGAGAGAGAGAGAGAGAGGCGCGACACTTTAATATACGTTCCCGATGATAAAATCAACTTTGTGTGTCTCTCTCTCTTACACAATGCGCCACCACCTCAGTTCCGACGCAGCAGAGCGCAGTCCACCGATAATGATAATGTTTAATGAGAATTTGGCCCATGTAGCGACCCGTGAACACGACAGTACGACCATAGCCTGACATATGACCTGTATATAATCTTCTCAGTCCTCGATGTTAACCCAAGCAGGTTTGTGAGGAAAAAATATATATTTGTTTATCATTTACTCTTTGATATCCCTACACCTTTCTCGTCTACCCTCTCTCTCTCCTCCCTCCCTCCCGCTGGTCCGTAACAGACCCTCGCCCCCTCTGCTCCAGAAGGGCTGACTGTCCTTCCCCACCTTCTGCCCCTCCACCCGGAGCTGAGAGTCTAGCGGGCTCGTGTGTGGCCATTATGGACCTGGAGGGTCAAAACCTGATTGGTATGACAGGCACGCGTCCCTCCGTAGGTAATTAGAGCCCCCGTCCACTTTACTGTCCCTTCCCTCGCCCACCCTGCGCTGTCCATATACCTGGATGACGTGGGAGGGGGGGACGCTCTGCTGTCCATCTGGCGGGGACAGGCGTCCCAGAGTCCTCCTGCTGGGGGCGTCACCGTGGCAGGTTGACAAGGTATCTCCGACCTTCAGGCCAGAAAGATTTTTTTTTTTTTTAGAGGGGAGGGGAGGGGGTGTTCCGTGAACGTTACTGTCCTGAGGGAGGTGTGGGGGAGGAGGAGGAGGGGAGATGTCCTTGATCTTGACATCGTCCCCTGCGTCAGGAGGAAGGACCCGTCTTTATCGCTTCTGGAGGCGGGTCAGGTGGGGTCGGTCGGGTCGGAGAGGAGGAAGGCGTCAGTTCTCCTCCGCGGGAAGAAATACAATCCATTCAGGGTTTCCTGCTATGTGTTATGGGTGGTTTCGTAGGAGTTAGGAGATTAAGGGGGTACGTAGTGGATGGTTCATGATGGTGCGTGGAGGGAGACGGTTCTAACGGAGCTGTCTCTCCCAAACGTCGCCCCCCCTACATCCCTTCCTCCCTCCCTTCGCTTCGCGCCCCTTCCCTCCTGCCGTGTCGGTGGTGGCCGGCCCTATCGCTCCGCAAGCCTCTGTATTATTTATTCCCCTGGCATGCCACCACCCCCTGCTTCCCCTCCACCAGCTATGGGAGGGGGTAGATGGGCGCGGCAGGTTGAGGAGGGGTCGTGAGTCAGCCCTGGCCACACCCCAGGGCCCCCACAAGCCCTTCCTGAACTCCTCCCTCCCCCCCACAACACCACGCTATGACCTCCGGACCCCCCCCCCCACACACACACACACACACGCGCGCGCGCGCGTGTTGGGTCCCAATGAGTGTAAAACTCCCTCCCCGTTCATTACAAATAGACAGTCACACACACACACACACACACACACACACACACACACCAATTCCAACACCCTCCTCCCTAGAGTGGGTTAAGGGGGGGCGGGGCTACAGGATTAATAACACCAACAGTTGCAGAGTACAGCAGTTTCAGGAAGATGAAACTGTAGTAACATGTATAAACTCGTGTGTGCATCAGTAACACTGCTATCGCAACATCACGTGTTAATATTGGATGAAGATTTGCCATTCCACTTAACAGCTTGAGAGGAGAAAACATTGTGTTTTGTTGGAGACGACAGTGTTTTGTTGGAGACAACAATGTTTTGTTGGAGAGAACAGTGTGCATTGTTGTAGAGAACAGAGTGTTTTGTTGGAGAGAACACTGCGCATTGTTGGAGACAATAGAGTATTTTGTTGGAGAGGACAGTATGCATTGTTGGAGAGGTCAGTGTGTTTTGTTGGAGAGAACTGGTGAGTCTGCAGTTCCCCACTCATAGTGGAATTTTTTTCTTCGGTGGGGTGGGGGAGGTTGAAAAGCCAGGCACCAGATGGTCGTACGACGACCTGCCTGATAACACGACCCGTGTAACCGTACGTTGTTCCCAGTATATATATATATATATATATATATATATATATATATATATATATATATATATATATATATATATATATATATATATTTTTTTTTTTTTTTTTTTTTCAAACTATTCGCCATTTCCCGCGTTAGCGAGGTAGCGTTAAGAACAGAGAACTGGGCCTTTGAGGGAATATCATCACCTGGCCCCCTTCTCTGTTCCTTCTTTTGGAAAAAAAAAAAAAAAAAAAAAAAATAATGAGAGGGGAGGATTTCCAGCCCCCCGCTCCCTCCCCTTTTAGTCGCCTTCTACGACACGCAGGGAATACGTGGGAAGTATTCTTTCTCCCCTATCCCCAGGGATATATATATATATATATATATATATATACGGCTGGAGAGTAGGGTGGGAAAGGTATGGGGGACACCATTACGGGGTCATTTGATTATTACTTGGTGCACGTGGTAGCCTAAGGTGCACGTGGTCGCCTAAGGTGCACCCAAGCATGTTGCACGTGGTTGCCTTTACGTTCACACACACACACACACACACACACACACCTTTGCGGTGCACACGCTGGCGGCTCCTGAGCCGGTGCGGCCCATACCCCCCTCCAACCTCATTTGCATACCACAATGACGAAGAAATTTCTGAGGGTGGTCGATGGTGTCGAGCAGCGCCGGCCGTGTTGACCGTATCTCAAGGTGTTGTGTTCGTGCTACAATCCCTGCCCCATATCATTACGCTGTTCAGTCAATGCCTTTAACTTGAGACTCTAAAGTAGTTATTTTTTTTTTGTCATGACTGTATCATAACAGTGTACAGAGTGAGCTGTTAAGTGTCTGTATCGTCAGATAACCGTATGGCTGCGTCAGAACTATGTTAAGACAGCGCAGTTAACAGTATAGACTACAGTAACAGTATTCCCTCATCGGGCCACTGTATTAAGTCAGTACAGTTAACATTGGAGACTAACGTAACTGTATCTCTGTATCAGACCACTGTATTAGGTCGGTATATTTGATTATCGTCGTCATATGCAACAGATCTCCTCCTCCTCCTCCTCCCCCTTTTCCATCCTTCCCTCCCTCCCATCCCCTCATCGGTCCTGCCGGCCGTTGTTAAGACTTTACCGGAAATCCCCCCCTCCCTCCCCCCACACACTCCTCGGGATTTGGGATTTACCACACTGGGAGGAGCAGAGTGGCGACTCAGCACCGCCGCCAAACATCCCCCTCCCCCGATATGATCGGCCTCAGGCAGACGGGAGCGGCGGAATACGGACGTCGGACTTTGCGGAGCCGGCCTGAAGGACAGCGGCTGCCGAGAGAGAGAGAGAGAGAGAGAGAGAGAGAGAGAGAGAGAGAGAGAGAGAGAGAGAGAGAGAGAGAGAAACCTCAACGAGATCCACGGACGGAGTGGTCGAATTAGAATAGCTTGTACAGGACATTGTAGAGCGTGTGGTCACAGACGCTGTTGTCGCTACGTGTCGCTGGAGCAGAGAGCTACAACATCTGTAAGACGTCACAATTATTATCTACAACCCACCACCACGGCAACAAGCCACAACCACATCTGCAGGACGTCACATTTATCTACAACCCACCACCACAGCAACAAGCCACAACCACATCTGCAAGACGTCACAATTATCTACAACCCACCACCACGGCAACAAGCCACAACCACATCTGCAAGACGTCACATTGACTACAATCCCCTACACCAGTTGCAAGACTGCTTGCTTGTGCGCTATCTACGAGAGGCCTGCCAGTGCAGCTGAGGAATATAGCCGCCAGGCGCCAGGCGACCTAAACACATCCCATAAAAACCTCTCCCGAGTCACTGTTCGAGATCCTGGGCCGGCCAGACAGGCCCAGCAGGACTCGCGAGTATTAAGGCGGGCGAGGGAAAAAATAATACTTCCTCGAGTCTCGTCTTAAGTTCGTCCAGATGAGAGGCGGTGGCCCGCCCGCCGCTGGTCACGTGCAGGATGCTGACCACGAAAGAGTGAGGCAGGAGTGCGAGTTATTAGAGAGAGTTGTCTCGACTCTCGCTCGTAAAGCATCCGCTCAAGTACTGAAAACAACAACAACAACAACAACAACAACAACAACAACAACAACAACACACACACACACACACACACACACACACACACACACACACTTTAAGTTAAGGAAGATTCATTTTTTTTTCTTCCCAAGGCAGACATCACAACGGCGGTGTCTAGTACGGTCTATAGCCCCAGCCGCCACGCCTTCAGAGGCCCTGTCGCGACGGGCTCTCTCTCTCTCTCTCTCTCTCTCTCTCTCTCTCTCTCTCTCTCTCTCTCTCTCTCTCTCTCTCTCTCTCTCTCTCCTTCCCAGACGACAACCATCACCACCGCAGTCTCTCTCTCTCTCTCTCTCTCTCTCTCTCTCTCTCTCTCTCTCTCTCTCTCTCTCTCTCTCTCTCTCTCTCTCCTTCCCAGACGACAACCATCACCACCGCAGTCTCTCTCTCTCTCTCTCTCTCTCTCTCTCTCTCTCTCTCTCTCTCTCTCTCTGGGTATCGGAGGGGCTTGCGACGGCAGCGCACCGAGCCAGCACTTCGTTGGTTGTCAAGTTCCATTTTTTTTCTCTCTCTCTCTGCCTCACCCACACCTTGGGATTGCTGGCATTCACTCCACGAACACACAGATTCTCCCCATCTCACACGAGTCGTTCTCCGTAACTTTATATACTTCTTCTTTTCCTGAGGTGAGCATTGCTTTCCAGCGCAAACTCTCGTCGTTAACTGCTCGTTTAAGTCTTCCCTAACTGGTAGTGGTGAGGCCAGACCACCTCCTCGCTTTTGGACCATGGGTTCTGTGTGGTCTGCGTCGTCCGTGTGATGTATGTAACTCTACGTCACGCAGCATCCTGGGGCGCTACACGCGTCTGGCCGTACACAGGGGTGTTGCTTGGTGCGGTACAACACACACACACACACACACACACACACACACACTGTCTCCCTCCTGATGCCGTCCACGTGTCGTGCCAGAACACCTCAGTATTGCTCGCGTTGCATCTGTCCACCTCAACCCGTCCGTTCCATCCCTGATTGTCAACCTGGCTCGTGTTATTCCCTCACATTTAACCTCGCGATCTCATTTTCGGTCATTCAGTTCTCCTTCCCCGACGGTAACGTAGATGTGTGTATTGTTTTCCGTTCCTCCGTTCCCACATTTGGTAAAGTTTTCGCCCGTTTATCTCCGCTGGCTTGTCTCCCTGCCGGTGTTGCCAAGTGCACACGTTTCTCTCACTTCCCGCCGTCAACGTCGTAATTGAAATCCCGGATTGTATTCAGGTTTCATGCATTCAGATGTTATTCAAAATTTCGCTCACAGATATACAGCCTAGGCTTGGCCTTGTAGTAGTGGTAGTAGCTGTAGTAGTAGTAGTAGTAGCAGTAGTAGTAGTAGTAGTAGTAGTAGTAGTAGTAGTAGTAGTAGTCTTAAACTAATAGTTTTCGTAATCTGCCTTGTTTCGTATCTTTGTTGGATGCTTAGTGTGTGTGTGTGTGTGTGTGTGTGTGTGTGTGTGTGTGTGTGTGTGTGTGTGTGTGTGTGTGTGTGTGTGTGTGTGTGTGTGTGTGTGTGTGTGTGTGTCTCCAACATTCTTGAGTCCCGTCATGCACTGGTATGTCAGGCAGTGATCGATGTCATACTTTTTAATGCCCCTGAAACTTAGTGCCAGCCCGAGATACGACCCTTGGCCTTCTGGACCCAATACGACTTACACACGACCTCGACACACGGACCCAGCACGGCTTAGAACGACCTCCGGGGCCACACAGACCACCCCCCCCCTCCCCACCATCATCCCCCCCCCACCAACCATTCCCCCACCACATAGTTTGGAAGGTGGGACGTGTATCACACTGGCGGCTGGTAATAATGAGCCTTACGGTGTGATAGCCTCAGAGTCATAAATATGACGAGAATTTTTCCCGATGTATATATTACTGTGACTGTAAGTGGTAACACACACGCATGTGCATGAACTGACTCTCTCTCTCTCTCTCTCTCTCTCTCTCTCTCTCTCTCTCTCTCTCTCTCTCTCTCTCTCGCTCTCTCCTATGTGAACATCACCCTGGGGAAGGTGTACAGCCCTACCCGCCACCTCCCCACACATCGCTACCAAAACCACTTACAACCCCCCTGGACACAGGCCGCAGGTCGCCAGGTGTAGAAATGAGCGAAAGGTGGCGCAGGACACGTGTGTGTGTGTGTGTGTGTGTGTGTGTGTGTGTGTGTGTGTGTGTGTGTGTATGTGTATGTGTGTGTGTGTGTGTGTGTGTGTGTATGTGTATGTGTGTGTGTGTGTGTGTGTGTCCTGTTGGTCGTGAGGCAGTCCCCGCGAGGTTGCGCGCAGTGAGTGTGTACGACACGAACTGTTGTTCCAAGTAACAAATTACTTGGGTCCGGTCTGGGGTCGCTCGTACTCTGACGCCTGGGATAACATCAACAAGTCGGAGTGAATCTCATGTCTCAAGTGCGACGTGTCCGACCCTCGAGCACGACCGTCGCGCCTTAAGGGATCGTACCGTCGTGTTAAATCGAATCGCCGCTGCTGAGTAGGGTCAGGATCCTTACAGTTTTTTTTCCGGATATTCTCTTTCCTCCATGAAGACACCAGGTACACCCCACACCTGCTGATAGGTGCATGCCGGTGGGCGCTCCTCGAGAGCCGTGGGTCGGGGCGGCCCGGTACTGCCATGTTGTGTCTGGGAGAGAGAGAGAGAGAGAGAGAGAGAGAGAGAGAGAGAGAGAGAGAGAGAGAGAGAGAGAGAGAGAGAGAGAGAGAGAGATATGGGGGGAAGGGGAGACACGTGGATGGCGCCAGATAGCGCCAAAGAGTCGCCTCTTCGCGGCAGCAGGCTGGGGACTTTTAAGGTGGCTTCCACTGTTCTTCCTCGTGACTTATGGTTTTGGACCTTATTGCTTAGTGTTGTGTGTGTGTGTGTGTGTGTGTGTGTGTGGGGCTAGCGGGGTTTTAAGTAGTGATTGTGGTGAGGATTGTGGGGTTTTGGTGTTAGTTATTTGTGGTGGTTTGCGGTCGTGCATAGGTGGCCTGGCTGGCTGGTTGATGTGGTGGCTCCCACCACTACAAGTGTTGCAAAGTTGTTATCCTCCGAATTAACCCGATGAATTATTCATGGCGGGCGACCCCGCACCAACCCTGGGGGTATGGCTCGCTGGACGACCCTACACTACCCCGGGGTGACTTCCTGGACGACCCCCCCCCCCTCACATCATCCTCAGGAGAGGTTCCCTGGACTACCCCACACACCACCCGGGGAAGGGGGGTGGGGTTGGAGGGAGGGTCTTTGGATGGCGCTTCGACCATTTTCTTTTTATCTCCAGCGGATCTACTGGTAAGCTCCGGGGGCAATACAGTGACAACCCCTGGTGGCCTGAAGGGTCATATTGCCTGCTGTGACTCTCCTGTCTTTGTATTTTTCGCTGGAAGGATGAAATGCCATTACCTGTTAGTGAGCTGAGGTTAACGACAGGTTATGCAGATATAATCTGAATGGGGGTCAATTAGGAGGTCCCGTATTATCTTAAAAATGAGGGTAGTTAAAGGGGGGAAAGGCGTACCAAACGCGGTACAATGAATGTTGATAGATGTTCTCTGCTGCAGTATATGTGAACAATTGAGGCCGTTCTAGGTTGGTTCATGGTGTTACCTTGCTGCGTATATATATATATATATATATATATATATATATATATATATATATATATATATATATATATATATATATATATATATATAAACCATGGAAAGCTGTGTAGGTATGTATATTTGCGTGTGTGGACGTATGTATATACATGTGTATGGGGGTGGGTTGGGCCATTTCTTTCGTCTGTTTCCTTGCGCTACCTCGCAAACGCGGGAGACAGCGACAAAGCAAAAAAAAAAAAAAAAAAAAAAATATATATATATATATATATATATATATATATATATATATATATATATATATATATATATATATATATATATATTTGTGTGTGTGTGTTTGTGTGTGTGTGTATGTGTGTGTGTGTGTGTGTGTGTGTGTGTGTAAAGAGAAGCATCAGCTGTTGGTAGGGGATGGTAGAAGCTTCGAGAACAGTGTTTCGTTGCTCACCTCCGCAGTGTCGGCTGCTCCGCCAGACCGACTGCGAGATGTGACTCTGAGCACGACGGGACGGCCCCTGGGCATGATGACCTGGCGTTCGACCCGACCATTAAAAGGGGTCTGGCGCGGTCGGCTAGGCCACTGTAGCGTCTGTATTGAGGATCCTAGGCTAGGCTAGGCTGACTGTCCCTAGGCTAGGCTAACCCAGGCGGGTGTTGCTAGGTCTTATTTATACTAGGCTCAGGTAGACGAGGTCAGGTGGGATAGACTTTGGTCAAGTTCCCATGAAATAAGTGGTTTTAGGTGTTTGCTCTGAGAGTGGAAGTTTAAGATGATAGAACATATCTGTCGGCGTTGGACGACGACGTAGTAAGGCTGGGGCGACAGAGAGGCGTCTGGAGTGTGGAGCAGGAGGAGGAGGAGGAGGGAGGGTGTGTTCTCCAGTTCCTCTCACCAGATACTCTTATCTCTGCTATCACCGGCACGCCCGGCGCCTCTTGTTTAATGCTCCCGCTCCTTCCCTTCTTCCGTCCCTCCCTGGGCTACACCACAACCTTAGCTTGAACAGTACTTCCTGGGCAGGGCGACATATTGGACACAGTTGTGTATACAAACCTCCAATCTTTCCCCAGTATTACGCTACGCTCTTGATGATCGGTAACGTTTGTACTGGGAGGAATTACCAGCTTGGCGAAGACACACCGGTCAAGACTTTGATGTTCTAAGGTAAATTTCCGCCCGAGTTAAGCCATTTGAGAACCCTCCCTCCTTGCATCACGACCTACCAGTGAGACGAGAAACCTTTTTTTTTTTATTGAACTTAGCAACCAACGACCCAGTCCAGCAGCCTGGGACAACTTAGCAACCAACGACCCAGTCCAGCAGCCTGGGACAACTTAGCAACCAACGACCCAGTCCAGCCGCCTGGGACAACTTAGCAACCAACGACCCAGTCCAGCCGCCTGGGACAACCCTTAGTAAGCTCTGGGGGGTGAAGACCTAACCCCCCCCCCTACCCCCACCCTCGAAGCCTTGACAAGGGTGTTCACAACCCATAGCTGCCTGCTGGGGATGCGGACGTCCTCTGGGGGGCACCTCGGCTTTCATGATCCTCTGTTCACAGGTTGTAAAGAAAAGATACTCATCCTGAGGAGGAGGAGCCTCGTGTGTGTGTGTGTGTGTGTGTGTGCTGGGAGAAGTGCCCAGATCAGGACAGTGATACGTCACGCACCTCTACTCCTCTTACTTGGTAATAATAAAAGAAAAAAAAAAAGAAGAAAAGAGAAGTATCCGCAGTGTACTTGTCACGCATTTCCAGATTTGGTTAAACTGCCGACATTTGGCGGCGCTGCAAGAACGGGCAATAAAGTGTCGCTGCTGCATGGGAATGAGACCTTTACACTCTGTTGCTGTAAACACTTTTGCAGCACTTTTGCCCACCCGGGCAAAGGAAAGAGCAGCGCATTGCCATTCTTCCTATGTGGTCTGAGGGCGAGAACGGATCTGAGATGCATAGATTATCTGTGTACTATGATGAAAATGTCTTGCCACAGAGGAGCGCGTACAGAATACATCGAAATGTTCGAAAGAAAACGGCCTGACGAGTGTTCGCTAACGTCGAACGCTCAGGGAGGCTGTTCACATGAACCATTTTGGAACATCACGGTCCATGACTTGACATTATGATATGGTTGATGTAGACTGCTTATGTGAATTTAAAAAGTTGCTTGATAATGTTCAAAATATGAAGTTTCGAAGTTTAGATCTCTCTCCACACACACACACACACACACACACACAAGTCGTAGCCATGATCCCAATACAATGAGATTAGCACCACAACAGCCTGCCTGAGGGGAAGGTCGCTTCCTGCTTCTCCCGGAGGCAGTGCGGGCCGCTGGGTGGGAGTGCGTGACGTCACTCTAGTAGCGGAGGGCTGTGATTGGTCGGGCCATTGTATGGCACTGTAGGTTTGCAAGACGCAGAGACGATGCATCGTAAGGCTGCCGCTACCCAGCGCATAAAGCATTTACCAACATTGAAGTATGAAACATATGTGAGGTATTTTGAGAAATGATATGAAAACAGTAAGATGTTAAAATAAAAGAGTATGGTAAGGCGTGATAAACAGGAGTAAGATATACATTGTGATAAGGTGTATGAAGAAATTTGTATCATTACTGGTATGTTTTATAAAACGCTATGATAACTGAATTATGGGAGAGTAATGATCATCTGCCTTCACCATCGAATTAGACATCAAACAATGTTGTTATTAGATTAGTCAGTCTCGAATTGGTCATTAATGTAACTGCCGAAGTGCTGGTGACCGGTGAACAGCTGATCTTTATGTACTTGATGACTGTTGAACAGCTGATTCTGATGGACAGCTGATTTTTGTTTCCGTGGTGAACAGCTGATCTTTGTATACTTAGTGGCCCGGTGACCAGCTGATCTCTGTTTAACTGGTGACGGATTTCTGCGCGTTGACAGCTGTATTTACCGACTATTACACACTGTGTGGGACGCCGGTATATCGTATTAGTACGTGACCCATGTCGCTGAGGCCTCTTTGACCCCACGCACACACACACACACACACACACACACACACACACACACACGAATGTAGAACTCCGTCTCTGGACGGGACTAATAGGTTGTATTTCTGTGCTACACCCTCCTGCACTCTCTTACCACAGTAATGAGAATTGTGGCACAGATTCCAACGATCATAAGGGCAAAGTCAGGCCCCCATCTGCCCGGGGATCAGCTGTGGTTGGTCATACCAGTCCTGCTTAACCCTTCTGGCAGGTTGACTGGTTTGACAGACTGGTTGAATGGTGAAGTGGCTCGTCGATTGTGTTTGGTAACAGGTCATCAGGTGGTTGCTAAACCTGCTGAGGGACTTTGCTCGTTGGTTGATAGACTGGTTGACAGTCTAGCTGGCTGTCTGGTTGACTGGTTTGGGCGGGTCGTTGGTTGTGTAGGGGCGTGGCCCACGTAACAGGGGGCAGACCGGCCCTCCTCCCTCATCACTAGTTATTTTATATCGTGGCGTTGATAGTGTGTGTGTGTGTGTGTGTGTGTGTGTGTGTGTGTGTGTGTGTGTAGGGTGGGTCCTGGCTTGACCTGGGCGAGAGGGTGTGGTAGTGGGCTTAAGGGTGTGGTGCTCTGTGTGTGTGTGTGTGTGTGTGTGTGTGTGTGTGTGTGTGTGTGTGTGTGTGGAAAGGGAAGTCCGCAGACCCAACGCCTGTCTGGTAGCATGTATCGCAGGTGTGGTTGAAGAGAAGGTTAAGGGAAGCATCAGAGAAAAAGTCTATGTAATATGTGTGTCTTTATCTACATATGTGTTTTTATATATATTCACGATCGTGTATATGTATGTCTTTGTGCAGTTTTTTGACACGTATGGTTTTGTGTGTTTTTGTAGGGTAATGTGATTGTTTTAGTGTGGTTATATGTGTGTGTGTTTGTTTGTCTGTGTTTACAACAGAGGCGGAATGGAGGAACATATTTCGGGGCTAGGCATGCCTTCCCCTGAGGCCCTAAACATCAATTATCACCAGGAAATTACCCACCAGTCTCCCAACCCCAATTTAGGACTGCAGATTAGCTAATCCCCCACACGAGCTCCAATACATTCAATATCTCCGAAAGGTTTAGTGAGGTTTGTCAAAAAAGATTTTTTTCCCCCCCCGAACTGCACGATCGAGTGGGCGAAGACCGTGCTATGCTGAGCGGTTTCTGTAGGGTGACATTGCCATGATAGGGCTGCGCCGCAGGGGCCTTGTTGGACATAACGGGAGCCGGCGGGTGGAATATCATCTTGTTGACTCAGTATATGGAGGGAGGGGGTCGATGTGGTGGTGGGGTTGGTACGTTGGGGGGGGGGGGGGGTGTGATGCCACCGCCCCCTGGCCCTTCTCATACTAGGTGAAGCATACACATACTAGGGGCACCTCATACTAAGTGAAGCATACATATAGTAGGGGCACCTCATACTAGGTGAAGCATACACATACTAGGTGCACCTCATACTAGGTGAAGCATACACATACTAGGGGCACCTCATACTAGGTGAAGCATACACATACTAGGGGCACCTCATACTAGGTGAAGCATACACATACTAGGGGCACCTCATACTAGGTGAAGCATACACATACTAGGGGCACCTCATACTAGGTGAAGCATACACATACTAGGGGCACTTCATACTAGGTGAAGCATACACATACTAGGGGCACCTCATACTAGGTGAAGCATACACATACTAGGGGCACCTCATACTAGGTGAAGCATACACATACTAGGGGCACCTCATACTAGGTGAAGCATACACATACTAGGGGCACTTCATACTAGGTGAAGCATACACATACTAGGGGCACCTCATACTAGGTGAAGCATACACATACTAGGGGCACCTCATACTAGGTGAAGCATACACATACTAGGGGCACCTCATACTAGGTGAAGCATACACATACTAGGGGCACCTCATACTAGGTGAAGCATACACATACTAGGAGCACCTCATACTAGGTGAAGCATACACATACTAGGGGCACCTCATACTAGGTGAAGCATACACATACTAGGTGCACCTCATACTAGGTGAAGCATACACATACTAGGGGCACCTCATACTAGGTGAAGCATACACATACTAGGGGCACCTCATACTAGGCACACTCGACCTCTTCTAGTGGCCTTCTTTTTGGTACATAACTGATGTACACGGTATGGAATGTTTGTACTCACCTGATGTACATAGCATAGAGGGCTTATACAAAATTGATGTGCGTTTGGAGTGTGTACAATTTACGTACATAGTATGATATCGTACATAATCACTCTACATAGTGTAGTGTTTGTACGTAAATTACGTACATTATATGGTTTGTACATAATATACTTAGTATAATGTTCGTACATATTCGATATACATCGTGTAGTGTTGGTACGCAATTGATGTACATCGTATTGTTTGTACGCTATTAATGTACATCGTGTTGTTTGTACGCAATTAATGTACATGGTGTAGTGTTTGTACCTAATTAATGTACCAAGTGTAATGTGTTTGAGGTTTTTAATGCATAATGAAAAAGAGATGGACGAGTGTTGCAACCAGCTGTGGCCTGAGACCAACACACACTAGGGCCAACCTGGCATTTCCCGTTGGATTTTCGTACTGGTCGTGTGTCTGTGTGGGCTGTGTGTTTATGCTTGCGTATGTAAACTCCTGTGGTTGTTTGTCTATGTTTACTCAAGTGTGTCTATGTTTACAAGTTTTTTTTTTCCTCAGCTTTGTGAGACTGTGTCATCCCCCTTCATTATACTCGTATATGTGTTATCACCCACCAGTATGTCTGTGTTATCACCCACCAGTATGTCTGTGTTATCACCCACCAATATGTCTGTGTTATCACCCACCAGTATGTCTGTGTTATCACCCACCAGTATGTCTGTGTTATCACCCACCAGTATATCTGTGTTATCACCCACCAATATGTCTGTGTTATCACCCACCAGTATGTCTGTGTTATCACCCACCAGTATGTCTGTGTTATCACCCACCAGTATGTCTGTGTTATCACCCACCAGTATGTCTGTGTTATCACCCACCAGTATGTCTGTGTTATCACCCACCAGTATGTCTGTGTTATCACCCACCAGTATGTCTGCATCGTATGTTGGCACGACACCCACCCCTCCTCATCGCCATATATCCTGGTCAGGTCCAAGGGAGACATTATGCAGGGTGTGGGGTGGGGAGTGTTGGCATTTCTCCCCTGTCATTACCATAATCACTCATCACCCCGGGGCTGGTGCCATCTACCGCCCCATCCGCCTGCCACCTCCTCCCGTTTCTCCTCCCTGTTGCAAATTTGTGGTCGCTGCCCCGTCCATCTCCTGAGGGCGACGGAGTCTTCGTATGAAGTGACTTTGTTTTTTTTTCCTCAGTTCATCCGAATTTATGACCTAAGACAGGCTGTGCTCACTGGACAGGAGGTAACCAAGGCCAGGCCTTCACACCCACCCAGGGGAGGCACCGCCGTGTCCCGGGGCACAGGTATAGCGAGAGATCCTGCAGGATGACCACCCTGACATTACCAGCGACCGACCGTGTCGTAAACTCGCCAGGCTCGAGGCCCATGACGCCGTCGCCGTGGCTGGGAGTAAACAAAGGGATTAGTCGAAAAGTGTTGGTTCCACGTACACGAGAGGATCATCTCTTTGGTCATGGCATTATCTGGGAGTGACCCCAAGCTTGAGGTACCTGGCATTATCTGGGAGTGACCCCAAGCTTGAGGTACCTGGCATTATCTGGGAGTGACCCCAAGCTTGAGGTACCTGGCATTATCTGGGAGTGACCCCAAGCTTGAGGTACCCGCTGTTGATGGTGCATCAGAGGCAACATTCGTGTAATAATACTGTCAGATTGGTTACTGTCCTGGTTTGTCTTTGGGGTGGAACAGAAATTGTGTGTGGAGAGGAGAGTGTGTGTGTTAATTGCCCCTCTCTCTCTCTCTCTCTCTCTCTCTCTCTCTCTCTCTCTCTCTCTCTCTCTCTCTCTCTCTCTCTCTCTCTCACTCTCACTCAACTAGTCCTTAGATTTTTTCCTGTTTGGTAACTAATGTTTTCGTAAAAGAGGTTTTCATGGTTTTTTTTTTTTATCACAAGGGGTTGGGTCTTGTTTGTATCAGTGTACCCTCTTCCTTAAGATAATGTTTCACATACCTTGATGTAACTATAGGTGCTAATTATCAGTGAATTATCCTGTGTTTTAATTTCCTCACTGGGGACGATGTTTTCTGGATCGTTATAATGACCCACTTATACCTGGCTGTACTGACCCACTTACCTGGCTGTACTGACCCACTTACGTGGTTATACTGACCCACTTACCTGGCTGTACTGACCCATTTACCTGGCTATAATGACCCAGTACGTCGTTATAATGACCTATATAATTTCCTGTATAATGATTCGCGGTGATCTTTTCTTCCTTACCTGGAAATAACGACCCATTTACCTCGTTAGCATGTTCCCTTCTCCGAGATATAATGTTCCCATCAACCTGTCTGCATTATGCTCCCTAATAGGTAATAGGCTATTATGCTCCCTAATGGGTCATAGGCACTCCCCACCCAACCCCCCAGTGATTCATTTTTTTTTTTCTACTTCAGACGTAAATAGAATTATACCCGCCGCTTTGATCCCCTTTTTAAACGGCATCCACATATGCACTGGCTGGTCTGATAGACAGCCGGGTACCTGTTGTATAGAGCCAGGCTTTCCTTAGGCTGGATGATAAGGCTTCCAATGCACCACCGGGCAGACAAGAGTCCCATAGATGCCACGCGAGCAAGTGGTCTACGTCCTCCGTGTTGGCAGACCTCCACCACCTTCGGTAAAATAGTGGCGCACCGCGAGGTTCATTTCCTTTGGGAGGGTTTGGGTTGTGTAGTGGGGGGTTGGGGGGGGGGTCCGATGGCCACTGCGGCATTGCGTGTTGACGTATTGTATGGGGGAGAGGGGAGGTGGGGGAGAAGGGAAGGAGAAGGGAGGGGTTAAGTAAGTAAAAGCGCACGTAGCGCCGCTAAGATAGGGAGGGAGGGGGTCGGGTCGGGTCGGGTCGGAGGGGTTAGGTAAATACGTGTAGCTGCGTCAGGATGGGGTTGGGGGGTGTGGGGGGGAAGGAGGGGTTGATAAGCGCGTGTGTGTAGCGTCGTCAGGATCATTATTATTAGTACTACCACACACGGGAACGGCACGGCAGCGTACACGTTGCTGTGACCCGCATTTTCTCATGGCACTTAACGTTTTCTTTTTTCCTCGAGACAGACATTGGGGTTCTTTCCTTGCGCTACCTCTCTAACGCGGGAGACAGCGTCAACGTATAATGAGAATGAGAGAGAGAGAGACACTAGTCTCCCTGTCATAACGTTCATGTGGACCGAGCCTAAACGTTCACTTCCTTAACCTTGAAACGTTTTCTCCAGGCTGATAGTGTCTCTTTCTCTCTCCGAATGTTTTAGCCCCGGTACGAAACGTTTTTCCTCACCTCAGTGCCGCAACGTTTGTTCACCAGAGCTGCCGGGTTCGTTCCACACATGCTCAACCTTAATGATGGTGGCCCATTACCCACCTAACGCTTTGAACACGCGCGTGACGACCCCTCGACCACGACGATGCGACCCTTGGGAATGAAGACGACCCCTGTCCTTTGACCTGACCCTCAAGAGCCATGTGAAAGGTCAGACCCCAAACGTACCCAAGGGTCGTACCTTTTACACATTTTGGATTTCAAATGTTTATTCTCGAGAGAATACGAACCAGTGCCCATCCTGGCCTTAAAGCCGTGTCCCAGACCGGTGTCTTAGGCATTAAGGCGTGTCCCAAGCTGGTGTCCTGGTCTCAGAAGGCGTGTCCCAGGCTGCCGTCCTGGTCTTAAAGGCGTGTCCCACGCTGGTGTCCCTTCCAAGCCAGCCATGTCCTAAGATTCTGTGGTCATACAAGAAACGTTGATGTGCCGATTTCATTTTTCATTAGATGTTTTATGACGTTGTGGCGAGTGGGGGGGAGGTGTTGTGATTGGTCGCTGGCGTGGTGTGTTGTGATTGGCTGGTGGGCGCGGTGGATTTTGATTCGTTGGCGGCGTGGTGGATTGTGATTGGTTGATGGCGCGGTGGATTGCTGTTCACGGGTTGTGATTGGCCGTTGGCCCGCTGTATAGCCAGCCGCGAGTTATGATTGGCCGTTGGCGCCGTGTATTGCGGCAGTAATACAACAGCAACACCACTTTTATACAGTAGTACGAGGATGTATCGATGATTTAGAAGAGTTGTTGTTTATGCTTCTAAAAATGTCTCAGTTGTAATAGAATATTGTAGTGTAGGAAGAGAAAGTCCAGTTGTGATATAAATGCTGTAACGTAACAACATAATGCCCTTGTAGTAACATGAGTTTTTTTTATTATAACTAGATATTGTATTGTTACAAGTTAGTGTTCGGTAACACACTGTTACATTAGTAGTAAGCTGTTGTAACGGTACGTACCCTTCTATCGTCCATTCATCTTGACCCTTGGTCACTAGTGTTACGGTTTGTGGCTATGCGTGACAGTGACAGCTGGACCAGAGCTGTGTGTGTGTGTGTGTGTGTGTGTGTGTGTGTGTGTGTGTGGTACCAGTTGACGGGAGGCGAGTATACCAGTTTGCGTCTCGTCTGGGGATGCTGACCGTCGGGTGGGTCACCCGGGAGGTCAGAGGGATTCCAACAGCCAGGATCAGCTGTCTTTAGGAGTTGTATGATGTCCCCGACCTCCTCCTCCTCCTCCTCCTCCTCCTCCTCCTCCTCCTCCTCCTCCTCCTCCTCCTCCATCCTCCTCCTCCTCCTGCGTAGCTGCCTTTGTCCTCCGGAAGCTGGCACCTCCCTCACCCCGGCCACGTCGCCGTCAGCCGTAAGTCTCCTTCCCCAGCAGCGCCCAGCCTCATCCGACCATCAGTTCCCCTGCTCTCACTGTGTGCGATAAACTAATGACCTTTTTTTTTTCTACTTAATTTTCATTCACGGGTTTATTGATTTGTCAACAGTGCCTAGTTAATGCCATCCAGCTCTCCCGTGTACCTGTTAATAGTGACTGTGTACTGACCTCAGTTACAGTAGGTTATTGTTACATAACCGAGGGAAACATCTTCGTGGTCACAACGCCAGTTGTTATGACTGAATATTTGATTTAACCAGTTCACTGTCAAGGGTGTTATTCCCGTGTGGACTGATGTTATTCACGCGCTTGTCAAAAGTTGAGTTAATTAGGTATTGTAGTGAATGATGGGTTCCTTCATGTATCAGACTCGTTATAATGTTTTAGATGGTGAACATGGAAGAGAGAAGAGTTTATGTCTGGTTATAACCTTTACCGCAGCACGACAGAGAAGGTCAGCCTCGAACCCTTGGTCTATGCAGAGGAAGGTCAACCTCGAGCCCTTAACCTATGCAATGGAAGGTCAGCCGTCAGCCCTTGAGCATATGCAGTAGCACCTCCATCCCTTACCATTAACCCAGGCAGTAGAAGGACAGGTAACAACTTCGCTTGGTGTGTTGCGATATTATTGTGTGTGTGTGTGTGTGTGTGTGTGTGTGTGTGTGTGTGTGTGTGTGTGTGTGTGTGGGAGGTGATGATGTTCCACAAGTGTTGCTGGCATCATTGTTGTGGTATAATAGTGGTGGCTGGGACGCTGGAGTATCCGATTTAACACATCTAAAGCTTGTACATCACCAGCGTAGCCTCCACAGCACCTCCTGCAGTGTAGCAGGTGGTGGCCGGTGTGAAGCGTCGCCGGCGGAGGAGGAGTGGCTGTTGTTGCTCGCGTTGTATGCACCCGGGTGAAGTGGGAGGGTCAGGTGGTGATGTGGAGGGGAGGATGGTTGTGGTGGTGTGTAGGGGAGGAGGGTTTGTGTTAGGGGATGGTCGTAGTGGTGATGAATAGGAAAGACAGGGATGGCATGACCCAGCGGTGAGGCTGTGCTGAAGGGTTGAGGGTGTGTGGGAGGCAAATACAACCTGTTAGAAATGGATGATTTGTATAACCTGCTCCTGAGGCGTGTCTCAGGTGAGTTATACTGCCGTGCATCGTGTTTCTAGATGCACCTTTCGTGTCGCACTGGGTCTTAGCACTCCACACCCCATCTCGGCCTGGTAGTTCTGTCCTCACGACACACCACGAGACCCCCAGTAACTTTTATTATATTGATTCCAAGTTGGCGTTTGTTAATCACACTAACCCCACCCACCCCTGCTAGAGAGTGGGACGATTTCTGATATAGAAATCTAAGGTGGTTATACAAATGGCCGTGTGACCATAGTGCCATATACTTTCTATCATTTGATTATTTTGAAGTTTGGTGTAGTTCGCTGCTGGTGTGATTTCGGTCAGGTTACCCAAGTTGGAGGTAAAGTTAGATTGCTGCCCACCTGCTCGTCCCTGATATACGGGGGAGAAAAAGTTCTCATGGTGTCCAAGTTTGCAAATCTGGTTTTTACTTCATGTCGTTTGAGCCTTGCAATATCCCGTCGCTTCCATTTAAAGGTGTTCAGAATGTATTCCTTAATCAAATGCTGATGGTCAAATCTTCACTTCCATGTGGTCTGGTTCGGAGATGCTTAGTGTGGACAGAACTGGTGTGTTTGGTTAGGTCTGGCCTCTGTCAGGAGATGCAATAAGGACAGAAATGTTCAGCTTAAAAAAAAAAAAAAGAATAAGCTCGTTATAGAAGCTGATTTCTGCATCTAATCCGAATTTTCTGTGCAGCGTACACCATATGTGGGTAAGATTAACACATTGCAATGGTTCGATCAAGGATTTAGTCACCTATGATATGATACAGTATGTCAGAGGAAAGTCCAGAGGAAGAGGACATTACTGGAAGTTGGGTGGAAAAAGAGACGTGTACGTAGGGACGTGAGGACGTGTACTGACGGATGTGAGGGCGTGTATGTAGAGACGTGAGGACGTGTACTGACGGACGTGAGGAACGTGTACGTACAGACGTGAGGAAGTACTTGAGGAACAGATTTAAAGACTCATGTTCTGAGCTAAGCCAGGAGGAGGTAAATGCGAGGTGTGTTAAAAAATTCGCAACCTTATAATGATGATAATACATATGCCAGTGCAAGACACAGGACCCCACGAGTGCATAGGGCCCCACGAGTGTATGCACTCTACCCTTACGTACAGACTAGTGATAACACACACACACACACACACACACACACACACACACACACACACACACACACACACACTAGGATCTCAGCCTTACAATTACACAGCTTTAATCTGAGGAGGGTTCGTGAGGTGGTTGGTAAAAGGAGCTGTTAAGCTGGTGGGAACCAACGTGAGCAGCGAACACAACGCCCACACGACATCGGCTCAAAATAATCCCCGACGTGAGGATAATTTCTGTGTGTCAAGCACAAGATAATAACAGGGATTACATGGCATAATTATTCATCGCTAATTGTGCTCTAAATATGACTGTGGCCGTACGTTTATGCTCGCGTGCCATAAGGAGGGCAAGGTGTTGTTTGATAACGTTGTAAGTCAAAGTTGTGAACGTTTTGTCTCGCAGAAGCGTCACACTTGCGTGCTTAATGACAAGAGAAGCGGACGATGCGTCTCTTACCTCGACCACACACACACACACACACACACACACACACACACACACACACACACACACACACACACACACACACACACACACACACATGAACCATCTTACAAATCATGATGTTTGTCTCGTATGTTGGCCAGTAGACACCTTCCCTTGTGACTGATGTAGATGTACTTCTTAATTTTTCAAACGCTGGCTAGAAATCATTGCTAAAGTTTCTCTGACACTCACTGAATTATCTCAATCTGAGATTTATACGAACGATTACGTTTAGAAATGAAGGGAAAATGTGAATGTAGGATTTATGTACAATGAATGGATCATGTGTGTGATTTAAAGTGTTATCTCTTTGTCTTTCGCAGGTGAGCAGTGGCGAGGAAGCCACCGTGAGAACTGTTGGGTAACTTAACCACACGATCAGCCGGTGCATAGCTGCATAGCAGGTAAAGTCATCTGTATAGCGTGTTGTGATATAGCATATATATAGCAGGTGAAGCCTGGGGTATACCATGGTAAGGCCTGTAGCCTCATGATTGTGGGTGTTAGGTGACTAGGAGCAGTGGGGCCCCATACTGACTGGGAGCTGTGGTGACCCATGGCTGACTGGGAGCTGTGTGGTGACCCATGGCTGACTGGGAGCTGTGTGGGGCCCATGGCTGACTGGGAGCTGTGTGGTGACCCATGGCTGACTGGGAGCTGTGTGGGGCCCATGGCTGACTGAGTGCCGTGGGCCCGTCAGCTGTTTGTGCCGGACAGAATGGGCCGGCGGCGCGAGGCCGGCCCACTTTGCACATAAGAGCGTCGGCCACTTCCGCATGTATCGACCATTCCGAGAGGAGGAGGAGGAGGAGGACTCTCTCTCTCTCTCTCTCTCTCTCTCTCTCTCTCTCTCTCTCTCTCTCTCTCTCTCTCTCTCTCTCTCTCTCTCCTCTCTCTCTCTCTCTCTCTCTCTCTCTCTCTCTCTCTCTCTCTCTCTCTCTCATGGCGATTTGTCGCTATTCTCGGACTGTAAAGTAAACTCCAGAGGTAAGGTCCACATCATTACATGTCTCTTTAACAATTCATTTTACCAATGGATTCGAAATCGTAGATTTTTTCCCTTTTTTTCTTTTTCTCTTTTTTTTTTTTTAGTTTTGCATTTTCTTCTTGTAAATGATGTGTGGAGGAAAGAGGTGTGTAAGTTGCTCATGTTTACACCTCGGTGAGTGGTGGAAGTGTGGCGGGGAAGGAGGAGGGGTTCTGAGGGAGAGACGTATTGTGGGGCCGAGAACGCTCTTGACTGATGAGATATACACTTGGCTGAGGAAGCACTTGACTGATGAGATACACTTGGCTGATGAGATACACTTGGCTGAGGAAGCACTTGACTGATGAGATATACACTTGGCTGAGGAAGCACTTGACTGATGAGATATACACTTGGCTGAGGAAGCACTTGACTGATGAGATGCACTTGGCTGATGAGATACACTTGGCTGAGGAAGCACTTGACTGATGAGATGCACTTGGCTGATGAGATACACTTGGCTGAGGAAGCACTTGACTGATGAGATATACACTTGGCTGAGGAAGCACTTGACTGATGAGATGCACTTGGCTGATGAGATACACTTGGCTGAGGAAGCACTTGACTGATGAGATATACACTTGGCTGAGGAAGCACTTCACTGATGAGACACACTTAGCTGAGGAAGCACTTGGCTATTGATACACACTTGGCTGAGGATACACTTGAATGCTGAGACACACTTGGCCTAGGAAGCACTTCACAGTGGAGAAAGCATTTGACTCGAGAAACACCTCAGCTCGGGAAATATATGGGATCAAAGAAAGACTTCCATGGCGTAGCGCTCGACTTGGGAAAAGCACTCGGCTGAGGCAGCTTGAGACTGAGGCGAAACACATGGCCGAGGAAACATACAGGACTGAAGAACAATATATATGTTGCTACCTACCCCACCTTATCTCAGGAGACATCCCCTACCTGAGAGAGGTGACTGTGGAACGTTAATGACGGTACATTCATATAGATATTGATTGTTGCTGAAGTGTGGACTGAGGAAAGAACTACATTGTCCCGGTGATTACCACCGTCTGTACGTTACGGGGAGAGGGCCTTACACTCGTGTTGCCCCGTCACTTAACCTTGTATATATATATATATATATATATATATATATATATATATATATATATATATATTATATATGTACCACGTCTCTATTCCTGTGTATATATGTGTATAACACTCTCCAGTGTGATTACTATTTGTGTGTTACGGGGAGGGAGCTTTGTGCCGTCTCTTAATCTTGTGTACAAGTACCATGTCTTTACTCCTAATGTATGCGTCTGTTTGTCTCGTGTGACGACCTCACGATCCATGATAGAGGGGTAAGAAGTGTTAGAGTCGTCGCCTCCCTCCAGCTTTGATGACCAAAGATGGGCCACTTTTTGACGGGGAAAACATCGGGTCAAAGGACGCGAAAAAAACTTTTTACTTTTTTTTAACCTTACCACCTTTGAGGGTTAGGTTAAAGGTCGACTCATCCTACCCAAGGGTCGCTACAGTACTCGATCGGTTAATATGGTATGACGTGTGTGGATGTCGTGTTCGCAACATGTAGATGTTATTTAGATAAAGATGATATCTCTCTCTCTCTCTCTCTCTCTCTCTCTCTCTCTCTCTCTCTCTCTCTCTCTCTCTCTCTCTCTCTCACACACACACACACACACACACACACACACACACACACACACACTAGTTTCGCATGATTAACGAACGTTTACGTAAAGCAAGGCCAAAAAAATAAAAAAGAGTGCTTTTGTCTCTCCGAGGTCGTAAGATCTCTCAGCTCTTTAACTGTAAATTGTATTTTATCATGTAAAAGTTTTGTAGGAGACCTTTTACTTGAAATAAAGTTATCCTTTACTCTTGGAGGAAGTTGGGACTTCTTACCTCAAAATGGCTAAGTTTGTACTGGACGTGTGTACTCCCTTGATCCACACGACGTTTGTATGATACAATATATGATAGTTTATTTATAGTTCGTGTGTTCAGTGTATGTGTAGACCTGGTCTCGAGATTTCCTGTGCGTTGTGTTGGATGGGAAATTGGATGTTTTATCCTACGTCAGCCAAGATGTTTGGTCACGTTTCGTTTTAACGTGAGGGATGTTTCAACGTCAAAAAGTTCCATGTATCCCTTTGTCAAGTCGTGACACTGGGACCGCTCATGCTCACGGTCATGAACCAGTAGAATTCCTTTGTGTGTCTCATTTGCATAGAAGTGATGTTTACTCTCGTTGCTCATGAAGTATCCTGGGAGTAACACGTGATTCACGTGGAGATTAACACGTGATTCATGTGGAGATTAACACGTGATTCATGTGGAGATTAACACGTGATTCACGTAGAGATTAACCCGTGATTCACGTGGAGATTAACACGTGATTCATGTGGAGATTAACACGTGATTCACGTGGAGATTAACCCGTGATTCACGTGGAGATCAACACGTGATTCACGTGGAGATTAACACGTGATTCACGTGGAGATTAACACGTGATTCACGTGGAGATTAACACGTGATTCACGTGGAGATTAACACGTGATTCACGTGGAGATTAACACGTGATTCACGTGGAGATTAACACGTAATTCACGTGGAGATTAACCCGTGATTCACGTGGAGATTAACCCGTGATTCACGTGGAGATTAACACGTGATTCATGTGGAGATTAACACGTGATTCACGTGGAGATTAACACGTGATTCACGTGGAGATTAACCCGTGATTCACGTGGAGAGCAACACGTGATTCACGTGGAGATTAACACGTGATTCACGTGGAGAGCAACACGTGATTCACGTGGAGAGCAACACGTGATTCATGTGGGAGGGGAAAAAAAAAGAGGAGGATGTGAATAGACCAGTATTGGCTTCTCGCGCTTGTGAACCTCGGTATTCGAGGCAGGTATTGAGAACAGAGAGAGAGAGAGAGAGAGAGAGAGAGAGAGAGAGAGAGAGAGAGAGAGAGAGAGAGAGAGAGAGCATCAAGACCAGGGGGGGGGGGGCGCGTGGCCGGCCGTCCAATATATCTGGTCTCGGGACTCCGTGGTGAGAACATGAGCCATTGTGGCCGACTTCCCAGCTAATTGAAGTGGCATCAGGGCTGTTCGATGAGGCAGAGATTGGCCGCCATGCCCCAGAATCTTTCCTCGCCACCGAGGCCTCGCATCACGTACGTAGTCGTTGTCCAAAGCCATTTGGATTCACTAGGAAAAATAACGCGGTCGGAGGTACAGATTTATGTATATCTGCATGTTTTATGTATATATATATATATATATATATATATATATATATATATATATATATATATATATATATATATATATATAGTTTTGTGTACAGTTATTTGTAGGGTGATTTTGCTCCTGAAGTGCCTGTAAATGTTTGCAGACAGTCTTGCTGTGTTGTATTGTGAGGAGAGTTGTTGGAGGAGTTGTATGAAGTGTGTGTGTGTGTGTGTGTGTGTGTGTGTGTGTGTGTGTGTGTGTGTGTGTGTGTGTGTGTGTGTTGTGAGGAGAGTTGTTGGAGGAGTTGTAGGAAGCGATGCGCTTGGGAAAGTCTTGTAGGGAGGAGGTTGTGCTGGGAGGGTGGGGGATTCGGCAGCTTTGGAGGAACACGTGGGGTGTAGTATGGTCATTACGATGTGTGTGTGTGTGTGTGTGTGTGTGTGTGTGTGTGTGTGTGTGTGTGTGTGTGTGTGTGTGTGTGTGTGTCATTTCCTTGCGCTGAGACGCGATTGGCGCCTGTGACCATATTTTTTTCTCCCAAGTGGAAGTCTCCGGTCGTGGACAAAGGTCCCCCGTGAAGGCCAGACCTTGAAATGTAATATGAAAGAAAAATATGTATATGTAGAGAGAGAAGAAAAGTGACGTGAAGAATAATGTGGGAGTTTTTAAGGAGGTGGGAGACTCGTGCCATTCACTTGAAAGACGGATTTTCTGCCTCGTATTTCTGAGAAATAGTCTTGAGAAGGAGAGAGAGAGAGAGAGAGAGAGAGAGAGAGAGAGAGAGAGAGAGAGAGAGAGAGAGAGAGAGAGAGAGAGAGAGAGAGTGGCATACAAGTAAAAGATTTCTCATTCTGCGTCTGAAGACACCCTCTCCTACTCTCCTATCATTGTAAAGCCGTTCCATTCCGTAATTCACAGTGGAAAAAGGGAAAGGAGGAAGAATGGATACGTAATGGAGAGGTAGATGATGGGACAGATGTGTGGTGCGTGTGTGTGTGTGTGTGTGTGTGTGTGTGTGTGTGTGTGTGTGTGTGAGGACACACCACACTTCCAGCGCGTTAGGGGAAGGTCTTAATGTGAACAATGAGTCCAGAAGTCCAGACACGGAGGGTGTAGGAGGGCGCCGGCCATCACTTCAGTACACCTGAGTCAGGAGGTTCGTACTTCCCCTGGGCGGCTGGTGTCCACAACCTGACTGACACCAGTACACCCATGACCCGGGCCCAGGTCACTGCCTGACCCCACGCAACAGGTCATGTACAGCTCTACTACGCCCCCCCCTCCCCTTTGTCCCTCCCCTCCAGCTAGCCCCTCCTCCCGAGCCTCCTACCGTGAATGCAAGCCTTTGATTGTTTACGCAAGAGATTTTCGAGGATTATAATGATCCAAGTCTGCATTTTCTCTGGGTTAAGCTGGTAACAGCTGGGTTCTCTGGAGATTATAGACTGTTGACATGAGACTGGCTCTCTGGTGCCAGCTGCCCAGGTGTAAGTGGTTGTGGGGGGGGGGGGGTAAGCAAGGCTTGTTACTAGGCATCAGCAGGTTGGGCCTGAGTGTCAGCCGGTGCCACCACGGCTGACCGCGAGGTTGGTCTGAGTGTCAGCTGGTGCCACCACGGCTGACCACGGGGTTGGTCTGAGTGTCAGCTGGTGCCACCACGGCTGACCACGGGGTTGGTCTGAGTGTCAGCTGGTGCCACCACGGCTGACCACGGGGTTGGTCTGAGTGTCAGCTGGTGCCACCACGGCTGACCACGGGGTTGGCCTGAGTGTCAGCTGGTGCCACGGCTGACCACGGGGTTGGTCTGAGTGTCAGCTGGTGCCACGGCTGACCGGAGGGTTGGTCTGAAAGTTAGCTGGTGCCACAGCTGACTACAAGGTGGGCCTGAGTGTCAGTTGGTGCCACGGCTGACCACGAGGTTGGCCTGAGTGTCAGCTGGTGCCATGGTTGCTCTCGGCGTGGTTCTTGAGTGCCAGTTGATGCCACTGCAGATCTCGAGGCTAGACAGAGTGCCACCTAGTGCCATGGCTGGTTGTCAGTTGGGTGCCGGGGCTGGCCTGAGTATCAGCTGGCCTCGGGGTTGGCCCAAGTGTCAGCTGGCCTCGAGGTTGGCCTCAGTGTCAGCTGGGTGTCGGGGGTTTGTTGGTGTCACGTGGTGTTGATAGCGAAACGCGGGTGTAGAGGAGCGGGGAGTTGTGCCTGGCTGGGGCCGGGGCGGGGCTGGGGCGGGGCGGGGCGGGTCTTGTGTGGCCCAAGATCGATCCGTCTGGCCTCCCTCACCCCCTTACCCCCATCCTCCCAGCTGCCGCCGCGCCATGCCCCTCCCTCTCCTACACCACTTCTACACCAGCTAGACTAATGTCTTCACCAGCTAGACTGTATTCTCCACCAGCTAGACTGATCTCTGCATCAGCTAGACAATCCTCTCCACCAGCTAGAATGACGTCTTCACCAGCTACACCACCTGTAAACCAGCTACAGCTGTTACGACTAGTAGTACCAGCTGCATTAATACTACATCAGCTGTATCGCTTCTTACGTCAGCTGTACCACCTCTGACATCGCTGCTCTGCCACTAACATTTAGCTGTACCGTATCTATGCTCCTACACCAGTTATACAACTTAGCAACAGCAGCTACAACAGATGTCTACAAACTGTATACCAGCCACACCACCCCTCTCTACACCAGCTACCAGCTCATACCGCCAGCTGCCCTGCTGTCTGTATACCAACCTGTTGTAAGCAGCACCAACTCTACAACTGCTGCACCGCCACCTACACCCCCTCTACACCAGTTACACCACCTCCACGCCTGACACGTGACCTTTATACCAGCCACTACCCTTGCACACCATATACATGACCTTTACACCAACGGCACCCTTTCTACACCAACCATACCACCTCTACAGTAGGTGTGCACCCCTTCCTCACAAACCATGCCACCTTTGTAGTGGGTACACCCTTTATACAACCGACATACCACTTTCTCCCTCAGCACTGACTTAACCCATACATCAAGCGACACCTGCACCTCCTCAGCTACACCCCGTCTACACATAGTCACCCGTCTACACCAGATACCTTCTCTCCAGCCATCTACACCAGATGATAACCCCCCAACCCCTTCTCTCTGAACCCCTCTACAAGGCTTCCTACACCTTGACTTGTGGATGTTACCGGCAGCGGTCACAAAGTGCCTTTGATTCTGCTCCAGAGGCAGAAAAAGAAGCGGGTCTTTGAGAGTGTAATTGTGACGTATGAATTTTTCTGAGGGGGAGTCCTCTCGTGATGAACCACATTTCTCGGTGCACCAGAAATGAGGAGAGGCACGACGGAGGCTGAGGAGAGGTGGTGTGGTGTGACTTGAGTGAGGCAGACGAAGCTTGAGGGGGAGGCTTGAGATGGGGGTGATGAGGCTGTGGAGCGGTATCGAGTGGGGTGTTGAGACTTGGGTGAGGTATTGAGCTGGGTAATGAGGCTCTGGGGAGTCATGAGGTGGGGTGATTTGCCAGGGGACAGTTATGATGTTAAGGTTTGAGTCAGATGGTAATGCTGGGGAGAGACATGAGGTGGACTTACGAGGGTGGAGGAAGATATAAGATTGGGTGGTAGGACTGGAGAGGATCATGAGGTGAGTTATGAGGTTGGGCAGAGGTGTGAGGTACACGTGAAAGAAAGACAACAGGAGAGCTGTCGCTACATAATGAGGTTAAGACCCGGAGGACAGAAGGCACCTCACCAAGCCACCACCACTCACTCCGGCTCAACAGACGGCAGGGAAAAAGAAAACTAGGGAGGAACATCACGCATTATGTGCAAGGTACACTGCCATGGGTATTTTATAGGAAAGTTTGAATGGGAAAAGTTCCGTACTCTGCTTGCCGTGGGGGTGATCTCCAGAGAGAAAACGTAAATTCGAAACGGGGGAAAGAAAAAAAACGAATCGTAAAGTTGATTTTAAAACAAATAATTCGAAAGTCCAACTTCCCTTTTTGAAACAGACGTATATACTGATCATAGGCATCATGAATGTGTTTGTCTGGTCGTGATTTAAAGGTACTGTTTATCTTCAGGTGGTCATATTTAATTCCATGATTAAGATGTATGTTTCTCCTTGATATACTTTTATATTTTTGACTTGGCAGTGTTTGCTGATGTCGCGTCGTAGGCAAACTTTTGATGTTCAGTGGGTGAGTCTCGTCTCCGGGTCATTGATAGTGAGACTGGATGGTATGGGTGCTAGGACTGACCCCTGTGGTACTCCACTTGTCTCGTTCAGCCAATCGAACGCCTCTCACTTAGGATGCCTGGTGTTGTTTTTTTTCCAGGGAGCCACTTCGCTACCCACTCGCAGATTCGGTGTCTCAAATGCGGTGAGCTTTGGTTTTACATAGCAGACTTAGGTGTGGTTCTTTTATCAAAAGCCTTTGTTTTGGAAGGCTTTTAAGTACATAACGTCAGAGAGGACGTTCGAGTCTCAGTTATTATTTACGCAAGACTAATTATTTACGCAAGACTAAATGATTCTGTCGGAATCGTTGAACATACTGAAGACTGAATGATTCTGTTAGAGTCGTTGAACATGGTCCTTCATTTCGAGACCCATGTAGATAGTCGGTTATCTCTTTTTTTTTCTTATGGGGTTGTAAGGGAGGTAAATGCAAGAGTCCTGGAAAGAGGGGCAAGTATGAAGTCTGTTGGGGATGAGAGAGCTTGGGAAGTGAGTCAGTTGTTGTTCGCTGATGATACAGCGCTGGTGGCTGATTCATGTGAGAAACTGCAGAAGCTGGTGACTGAGTTTGGTAAAGTGTGTGGAAGAAGAAAGTTGAGAGTAAATGTGAATAAGAGCAAGGTTATTAGGTACAGTAGGGGTGAGGGTCAAGTCAATTGGGAGGTGAGTTTGAATGGAGAAAAACTGGAGGAAGTGAAGTGTTTTAGATATCTGGGAGTGGATCTGTCAGCGGATGGAACCATGGAAGCGGAAGTGGATCATAGGGTGGGGGAGGGGGCGAAAATTTTGGGAGCCTTGAAAAATGTGTGGAAGTCGAGAACATTATCTCGGAAAGCGAAAATGGGTATGTTTGAGGGAATAGTGGTTCCAACAATGTTGTATGGTTGCGAGGCGTGGGCTATGGATAGAGATGTGCGCAGGAGGATGGATGTGCTGGAAATGAGATGTTTGAGGACAATGTGTGGTGTGAGGTGGTTTGATCGAGTAAGTAACGTAAGGGTAAGAGAGATGTGTGGAAATAAAAAGAGCGTGGTTGAGAGAGCAGAAGAGGGTGTTTTGAAATGGTTTGGGCACATGGAGAGAATGAGTGAGGAGAGATTGACCAAGAGGATATATGTGTCGGAGGTGGAGGGAACGAGGAGAAGAGGGAGACCAAATTGGAGGTGGAAAGATGGAGTGAAAAAGATTTTGTGTGATCGGGGCCTGAACATGCAGGAGGGTGAAAGGAGGGCAAGGAATAGAGTGAATTGGAGTCATGTGGTATACAGGGGTTGACGTGCTGTCAGTGGATTGAATCAAGGCATGTGAAGCGTCTGGGGTAAACCATGGAAAGCTGTGTAGGTATGTATATTTGCGTGTGTGGACGTGTGTATGTACATGTGTATGGGGGGGGGGGTTGGGCCATTTCTTTCGTCTGTTTCCTTGCGCTACCTCGCAAACGCGGGAGACAGCGACAAAGTATAAAAAAAAAAAAAAAAAAAAAAAAATACCTTAACGATTCTATCTCCCCGACCATTGTTTGTAACAGCCTTTGTGTCACCACTTTTGATTATCGGAGTTTCGTTATGAAGGTTTGTAACTGTATTCACCGCTTGCCTCTCATATATGGATTGGTTGAATATTATCGTGATAGGAAAGTTGCCATTGGCCTCAGGTGAGGTGATGAGGCTGTGGAGAGATATGAGGCGATGAGGTTGTGGAGAGGTATGAGGTGAGGAGGTTGTGGAGAGGTATGAGGTGAGGAGGTTGTGGAGAGGTATGACGAAGGGTGATAAGGCTGGGGAAGAGACATGAGGTAGTGTGACGTGAGGGTGTGGGTGAGAGTATCGTAGCTGTGGGTGAGTGGGTGGGTGGGGTTGGGGAGGTTGTAAAGTGTCAGCATGGGGAGTGGGGGATGGCTAGGTGGCTGGACCCACCTCTAGCCCCACCCAGGCCCCGCCACCTGGCCAAATGCTACCTACCTACCGTCCTCAGGTCAGGCCAGCAGTGATGAGGTGTAGGGTGGTGGTCATGGGTGTGAGTGTCGATCATGGGTGTTGGGGAAGATGTGGTGTGGGCTGAGCCAGGCAGCCGCCGGGGGTCTCGTGCCATTGGTAACTACTTTCCCTCAGATGGTTGCCACTTTACCCATGTTGTCCACCCCCTGTGGCACTGGTCTTGGCCACACCTGGGTATACCTACCCTGGCCACTTCCCCGGGTACACACCTCACCGCCTACACCTGCTGGGACATTGATCTGACGGGCCACTTGACGGAAAAACGCCAATTTAATACGGCGGATTGATGTCTGCGGCAGCCATAGTGTTTGGCTGTCGGCAGCGCGGGCCGCATTCCTGGTGCAGAGCGTCCAACACCGTCGCGCGAACACCACGCCGCCCGTGCCGCCCACACGCCACTCTCCTCCCGCTACACGCCCACCCACCCGCCCCCTGCCACAGACGTGAAGGCCTTCGTCGCCGCCCCTGAGAAAGAGAGAGAGAGAGAGAGAGAGATAACCCGCCCGTAGGTGTTGGGAGGTGAGCGTCCGTCTTGCGGGCGCGGGTGGCGCCAGGGAACACCACCACCAGCAGCAGCAGCAGGCGGTATTTAAGAGAGTGTGTTGGCGGCGTGGAGCCAGTGGCCCTGCTGGAGTGAGCGTGTGCCGGGCGGTGGGCGGGACCGAGACCGCACCCCCCGTGTGTGTGTGTGTGTGTGAGTGCGTGTGCAGTGACCGGTGCATCACACTACCCCTCCGTACACTCACCGCCTTACTCTTACTCTCCAGGGAAGGTAGGAGGCAAGCATGGCACGGCCGTCCTCCTCCTCCTCCTCCTCCTCCTTCCCCTCCTTCTCCTCCTCCTCCCCAACCGCACACCGCCCTGAGGGTGTGTGTGTGCCCCGCCCGGCGGCGCCAGGGGCCGAGAGTGACCGCCCAGGGCGCCACACGACCTGGCCTATACCGTGCACATAGTCTGGTAGGGGCCCGACCACCTCCGCCTCATCCTGGCCTCACTGCACACACCCAGGGCAGAATTACCACCGTCCAAAGTAATCTGTGAGTCCCCCCCTTGTGCGGTGGCCGCGGCGTGTCGGTGTCGTCTGCTCGCTTGCCCTTCTGGTAGTGTGTGTTTTTAGACGTCTTGGATAAGGTCAGTAATTCCAGGGAGTGAATGAAACACCGGTGTTGTGTTGCCAAGTACCGCCACCGTCAGGAGGGACTGCACGGCCAGCACGGTACAAGAGCCTGGTTGGCCACCACCACCACCCACTTGCCGTGACTCAACCAAGGCAGTGATTGTATTGGTAACTGGCTCGCCGTCGTGCACCCAACTCTACTGACTTGCCTTTACATGTAAAGTCGTCGCCGTTGACAGATTCTGAGTCGGGTGTGTTTCGTTCGTTGTTTGCTCCGGGGTGTTAGAAATTGGGGAAATGAGAGGTTGGGGCAGCGTTTTGATCGTGAGAGGGCGATTGGTGAAAGTCTGGCTTAGTTTGAGACGACGATGAGGTCACCAGTGCCAGAATTGACTTGGCTAATGAGGGCCTTGAGGTCACAATGCCAAATTGACCTGTATAATGACAGCTTTTAGGTCACCAGTGCCAGATTGACCTGGCTAATGAGGGATCTGGGGTCACCAGTGCCAGATTGACCTGTCTAATGACGGCCCTGAGGTCATTAGTGCCGGAGTGACCAGGCTGATGATGACCTGAAGTTCACTAGTGCTTCTAGCCTGACCTGGTTAATGATGTCACCAAGGTTGCTTGTCCTTGGCTGACCTGGCAAAGGAAGGACCAAAGGTCACAAGCGCCCGCCTGACCTGGGTAACGACTGCTTTAAGGTCACCATTAGTCTGGTGAGGTGGGGTCAGGTCCTCATGTCTCCAGTCCCGAGTGACCGAATCCTCGGATGACCTATGGTAAGAGGCGCCGTGCGAGGGGAGGGGCTTCAAGACCATTCAGTGCAGAAAACGTAAAATGTCCCCATTCAAAGAAAACGGACATGCACACGGTCCTCTCCCTCACCGTATATTTATTTTTCCTCCCACAAAAATTCTAAACCCTCTCCTCCCAAGCCCTTGGGTTTTGTGGGAACCCTGGCTCATCCCGACGGACGGAGGATCAGATGTGACCTGGGTTATGCCAGTCTTCAGGTCACCAGTGCCAGAATGACCTGGGTTATGGTCGACACCAGTGCCAGAGTGACCTGGGTTATGACGGTTCTCAGGTCACCAGTGCCAGAGTGACCTGAGATATGCCGGTTCTCAGGTCAGCAGCAGCAGAATGACCAGAATTATGCCTGTTCTCAGGTCATTAGTGCCAGAGTGACCTGGAATATTCTATTTCTCAGGTCAGCAGTGCTAGAATGACCAGGGTTGTGCCGGTCCTCAGGTCAGCAGTGCCAGAGTGACCTGGTTTATGATAACACTTGTCAGGTCGCCAGTGTCAGAGGGACCTGGCTTATGCTTGTCATCAGGTCGCAGGCGCTAGGTATCTTCCCATCAGGTCACCATTACCAGGATGACCAGGTTCATGGCAACCCCCAAGGTCAAGACTTCTGAGATGACCCCAGGCAAGGGTGGCTCTGAGGTCACCATTGCCAGGGGAGCTTGGGATCACGAGATTCCTCAGGTCACCAGTGCCTCGCTGACCTGCGCATCCACACCCAGGATGCCACGAGCGCTGGGGAGATTCAGGTCACACCTCACAGATCAAAGGGGGTCACCCCCGGCAACCTTGGGAGGCGCCAGTCATGGCAGGGACCGCAGTAGTAATATCAATGTCATGCACCGACCCGGACTGCCGTTCTTCACGGCTTATCTCCTGGCCTCACCCGCTCCTGCCAGACACGTTCTAATGCAAATGATGTGGTAGATTATCATGGGGTTAGAGGGAGGGTGCCGCGGGGCGGGCCACGTTATCAGCCACTTAATGAAGCGGAGGAGGACATGCCATCAACAATCGCTGAACCTCATTAGGCAAAGCGACGCGACGGTCGTCCCTGCCCCGCACGTATGGCACTGGCGTCTCTCCCTGTGTTCGTGCGGGTCTCCTGCCGGTGACGAACGCCCAGCGCCGGAGACGTGCCTTCCTCCACACCGGAACACTTGCATTGATTACCTCCTCAGTTTCCTCTCTCGCGCTTAAATAGAGTATTGTGAGTTTTCAGTGTTACTGCATAATGCTTCTTTTTATACAAGATGAACGTTAAGGTTTGTCATATATATATATATATATATATATATATATATATATATATATATATATATATATATATATATATATATATATATTATGGGTTTAAGAGCACTGCTCTAGTTAGCAGAGCCTTGAACTGATACAGTACATTTAAATCTCAATTTTGACATGAATGTTGTTTGCAAGGATCCACCGTGGTGTAATTGTGTTGAGACAACTGTATTTGGTGATGCCCTTGGGAGTGCTTGATTGTGTGGTAGTCATGATGGAAGGTGGTGGATGGGTTTAGCTGTGTGGTGTGACTTGTTGGGAGTCTCGGTGAGGTTCAGTAAGAAGGAAGGCAAATAATCTTGACCTGCTCTTCGACTCTACCCTTTTTTCCCTCCCTCCTGCCTCTCTCTGCCTCCTGTGATCATTACCTTGGTGTGGATGCTTGGTGACTGTATTCCTTCTCGTATGTAAGCTTTCGAACCCGAATTCCTTTCATGTGTCTTAGTATTTCCTATGATGTATAACGTCTTGCAACACATCTCCCTTGGACCACAAGTTCTCATAGCATTTCTCGTCCGTCTCTGGCCTCACTTGGAAGGTTTCTGGTCCTACAGGCTTAAACTTCTGCCAGAACACAGAGCACTGATGTGCCAATACTGCACTGACTACCACAGCAACACCAGCCAGGTCACACACGCACTCAT
This sequence comes from Panulirus ornatus, assembly GCF_036320965.1. Lineage (NCBI taxonomy): Eukaryota > Metazoa > Arthropoda > Malacostraca > Decapoda > Palinuridae > Panulirus > Panulirus ornatus. Next base: position 4,999,618 of record NC_092237.1, read on the forward strand.
TAGCCCTTGCCCGAGACTCACACGCTCTATATATGAGGTCCCAGCACAGAGCCAGAATTAGTACTGTGCAAGACAACTACTTTTCTTCAAAACTCTGTCATCTCACAGTCCAACACTAGCAAACTCTGCTGGCCACAAGTTGTCACCCTAACTTTTTTTTCTTCAAACTTTCCTCACCACCTCTCACACTCCATGGCGTCTTCTTGACTGTTGTATTCACACACAGTTGAAAAAGAAAACGTCCGAGGCTCCATGTGTACAGAGAACTCCGCTGGTTTGGGTTCATCATTTTTCCTCTACATCCCTCAGCATAACGGCCCTCCTCCTCTGTCGACCCCGGAGTCTGTGTATCTCTTGTCTTTTCTCTGTTACATAGGGTCTCAATGGAGCTCCTGGCTCGTGTTTTCATCCGGGAGTTATTCCTCAGAATTGACTCCAGTCCTCTGCAGGATTTTCAGCCTTTCCTTCCTCCGCTCGTGCTCCTCCGGAATTCCTCGGGACTTCGCAGGATTATGTTCCAGTTTAGGAAAGGATGATTCTTTCTCAGTTGGTGACTCAGACCCACAGTTCACCTCGGGATCATCTCTTTAAGATGATGAGTCTCACAGTCAAATGAGCAACAACTTTGACGTTTTAGTTTAATGAGTGTCGTCGTGAGTGTTGTCCTGCAGCAGCAACGCAGATCTTTCTCCTCCTCCTTTGCAACTTAGCAGTCTTGTGTGAATGATCTGGAAAGCTCTGGAGATAAGCTGGTATTAGGCTCATCTTGTCCAACTTTCTCAGTACTGCCTCTCACCCTCCCGCATCGTAGATTACCCTCTCTCTTTGTAGCTCTATCGGCCTAACGAGGGTGGCTGGATCAGTCAGATTAGTTTCTTTTTTTACTGCTGGAGTTACTGTAAAGCTTCGCTTATGTCCGCCCGTTTGCCTCTGGTATGGTTTTTTTTTTTTTCCCCACGGGGACCATAAGCCATTCAGACTCCCACATGGCGGTTCCTGCAGTCTCCTGGTACGGCTCTTCTGATGGAAAAGCCTCCGGAAGACTCATGGAAACGTATCCGTTAAGTTGTCTGACGTTAGCTTTGCGTGAGTGAGACCGACCTGCCTCCCCCTCCTGCCAGCAGTGTGTGCAGGATATATTTATATAACCAACGGTCTAGTCTGGATTCCCGCTACTAAAACCTCATAACCAGTCGCTTCTGCGGCTGGCCCAAGCACTCTTCTTCCTGCTGCTGCCTCCGTTGATAGTCACGTCAAAGTGGCCATGGATACTCCCGACATAATTGAGTAGATGTTAAATAGATAACGGTATATTGGATGTAGGAAGCCAGTTGGGCTGAAAATGTGCAACCGCTGATGTATTACAGGCGTGTGGGATGCTGTGTGGTTCATGGTCTCTCCGTAACCAGTCATTGCAGCCAGCGCCTTGCACCGACGCCCATAATTCTTCTTGCCCACCTAACCCCATCCTTACGTGCCAAGTGTGTGTGTGCAGGTTTCACGGCCACTCCTGTCTTGAAGTATCCATTATTCCCCACTATTGTATTCGGGGTCGGCGATCGATCCTCCAGTGTTTCTTGCATAACTCACTTTCCCAAACAAACGCTCCATCTCAACAAGTCTCTAAGGCTCTCCCCCCACCGTGTCTTCAATCCTTGCATCTCACGTTGGCGGCGCCCTTTATGTCCCTGGTTTTCTGGTGGCAGCAGCTGCGCCGTCTTGAATGCGGAGTTTGTCTTATATTTTATAAGTTTATATACAGCCACGTGTCCCGTTATGTGTAGGGCTTCTTGTATGTGTCATTACCCATTTATAGTGTGCTGGGAGGGAGTTCTTTCCCTATTATCATACAGCTTTTCATACTTCTGTATGATGTCCACATTCACTGTGTCATAACTCCAGTCATCCACTGCTCTTATACCATCAAAGTACTTCCCAACATCTTGTCTAACAAGTGTCCTACTTAATTTCATGTGGCCTGTGGTGGCTTTCGAGGAACTTTTCACTGTCTGCATCATCAGGCTGGTGTAAAAACTGAGAGGGTCGTTGCAAAGTTAAGGCCTCGAACTTTTCCCTTGTAACTCAGCTCTCTTAATTCCGGTGCCAACTTTTTTCTTTCTTTCTTTTTTTTTTGCCAACCCCAAGACCTTCTCTATTAGTTCTTTGTGCCTTTTTTTTTTTTAATTGGGGTGACCAAACCTGAGAAAATGCATAGATATGGCCTTACGAAGGATGTAAACAGCTTGCTGAATTTTTCCTCATTATATACTTGAAGGTTATCATTATGTTTGCCAGCAGTTCGCCTCCTCTACCATTCTCCTAATGTGGGACTCTGGCGACAGGTTAGGGAAGATGTCACATACAGAATTCTGAAGCTTATTTCGTATTGGATGATGTTCATAATGTCGCCATCTTTTACCGTAGTCCTACCTTATTAAAGTATTTACTCGGGTTGAATTTCTCCAGCCATGTGTGTGTGTGTGTGTGTGTGTGTGTGTGTGTGTGTGTGTGTGTGTGTGTGTAATTACCTATTTGTATTTTACGGGGAGGAAGTTTGACATTCGTAAGGTCCCCATCTCACGAACATTCTCGTATGTCGTACTACCTTTTAAACTTCTATGTGCTTTGTGTGTGTATGTGTGTGTGTGTGTGTGTGTGTGTGTGTGTGTGTGTGTGTGTGTGTGTTCGTTCGCGCGTGCGTGCGCTGGCCACAGAGCTAGCCGGGGAGATGTGCTGGTATGCGCGTCATCTTTGCGCAGCACTGCATCAGAATGTTGAGGTCTGGGGAGTGTGTCATGTTCTGGGGTCATTGTTAAGGGCTGGGGCGTCCGAGACAGTGAGTGCAAGGGAGTTATCCGTAAGTGTGTGTAAGGAGGTGGAACCACTGTAAGTGTTGAAGTGTTTCGCTGTGAGAGTGCTAACGTTGAAGTGCTTCGCAAGTGTCTGTTACCCAAATGATTTTAAGTGTTTAAATTGTTTCAAGGTCGCTGTTTCTTCTGTGTTTTCGCGAAAGCAAACACTGCCGGTCATTCTGAGCGCTCGAGTGTTAAGTGCCTAGCTTCTCAAGTTACTCTTGAAGTGTTTGTTGAGAAGCAGCACCAGCTACTGCTGGTGTTAAGTTCAAGGCCTTCACGAAGCGTCTGTCTGGGCAGGAAGGCCATGCTTCCAGAACACCACCGCGGGACTATGGGCCTGCTGGTGACTAAGCCTCCCCCCCCCCCTCACTCACCCCCGGTGCCAGTGGACGTCACGTGACCGAGTGATGGACCCGGGCCGGGATGCGGATTCCGCGTCCGGGAGTCGCATCTTGACCCGTGACTTCAAGGTGGCGTCGAGCCAGACTCAGTCCTCACAGTCACTCGCGGGAGTCCGGGTGGGACTGGAGTCGTGCATCCCTTCGGTTCCCGGTGGGTGTGGGTCTTCGTTTGGGCGGCTCTTGGTCGAATTGTGGGACCCGTAGACGGGGGTGACCCAGGGCGCACCCACGTCGAGGCCAAAAGGAGTGGGAAAGAGAGATCTGCCGTCAGATACGTGCAGGTCTCTGGCGTGATGTGATCCCCTCCCTCCATCACGACACTGCGACCCTTGAACACAATCCTGCAGCACTTGACTTCGACGTTGTGGAGGCTTGGGCACGACGGTACAGCCACCGAACACGACGCTACGACCCTTGAACACGGCGATTAGAAGGCTCAGGCATAGCGGGACAACTCTTAGAACACGACGCTACGATCCTTGAACACGACGATTAGAAGGCTCAGACATAGCGGGACAACCCCAAGAACATGACGCTACGACCCTTGAACACGACGATAAGAAGGCGGTACAACCCTTGAACACGACTCTACGATTCTTGAACACGACTACACACGACCCCCTGACTATGAAGTTAGAATATTTGGCTTGAGCTCGGAAGTACGACCCTGAAGCACGACCGGCTTTAACACGACACGACGACGTTTTGAGCATGACGGTGCAACCCATAGGACACGGCGGTACGACCCCCGAATACGACGGTTCGACTCCCCCGAACACGACTATACGACCCTTGGGTATGATGGCCACGCCTTTGACCTGACCCTTATGGATCGTGCTGTCTTGCTTGAAAGGGACTGCTGTAATATTTCCAATATTTAAACCAAGACGCATTTTATGACCCGGATGTTTTACAAATTATAATTTTGATACTTGCAGTCAAGTCTTCGTATTTGGGTAATATCCAGCGAGACGAGACTCCATGACGAGACTATATACCAACCTACATACGAGCACCCTAAGACGAGATAATCTTGCCTCAGAGGGAAATGGGGGGAGGGTAGCGCGTTGCGCTCACCGCCGAGAGCGAGAGTTTTATGCTAACGAGAGGTTTAGGGGGAGGGAGGGTGGGTGGGTGGGTAAGGCACGCTGGCCTTAATATCGGTGTTCTATTTGCATACGGGACAAGAGTCTGGACCATAAACTTCACTCACTTCTTTTTTAACAACGGGAGACATTATTATGGCGGAAGTGTAGCGCGCACGCCTAACAGATATTAGACCATTATAATGTTTTACGTCGCACGTTATCACGACCTCACAGTCGCCTGTGCTGTCTGTAGTACACCCCCATCATTCCTTTGGTCAGTGCGTGCAGACGTGGTGATGATAAAAGAAAACGGGTAGAGGGTGTACGTTAGACTTTTAGCGTCGCCTGACCATGGCCGTAAGGTTCCTTGCTCCATTATAAAGGGCCGTATTATGAGCCTCTGGGAACAGAACGGCGGCTGCTGGTATAAACTTATTAAACAGGGGGGGGGGGGGGGGGGATTTCCCGAGGCCAGAACCTCCGCTTCTGACACACTGGTGTTGAGTGGGTTGGTTTTTGAGATGTGGCGACGCATCTTGTGACGACAGGGAATACAACCGTCCCATCTGTACGGTCCATCACGATATTGTAACTGACGCGTAGCGCAGCACTACGAGAAGGCTACGAAGTTAACAGACTTCTTCATTCATACGTCTGTTGATGATTTTGTTGAAAAGTGTGGGTTTGTGGGTGCTCTGTGTGTGTGTGTGTGTGTGTATGTGTGGTGGTTGAGGCCCCAGAACGAATAGACTCTTGCCTAAGACAAATGTTGTGCCACTGCATTGAGGGCCCTGTACCCAGGCCGCTGTCACTGTAACCTCAGTGGTTTGGTTATGGTAACGTCATGGGGGGTCGTCCTGTTGTGTTACGACCAGGGGTCCAGTTACGGTACAGTTAGTGACGTGGTGGTACCGTCACAGTTCTGTTGTGATATAATCAGGGTCCTTTTATGGTACTGTTTACAGTCCTGTTATGGTACCGTCAAGCTCCTCTTTATGATACCTTCCTTGTCCCGATGTGGTACCCATAGGATCCCCCAGTGTTACCATCAGGGGGCCTGACATGGTGACGTCATTATCCTGCAGTGTTACCGCCAGTAAGGCTCAGCGGTCCTTCCAGTTGCAGCCTTTTCCTGCTGGGGTCTGCTGCACCGGGGCCTGAGAACGTTCCAGACTTCGTATCAAAAAGTTAATTGGAAAAGGCATTTCGTGACTCCGGCGTGGTTCTAGAAATGAACTTCCATTGTGTGTGTGTGTGTGTGTGTGTGTGTGTGTGTGTGTGTGTGTGTGTGTGTGTGTGAGTATGTGTGTGTGTGTGTGTGTGTGTGTGTGTGTGTGTGTGTGTGTGTGTGTATGTTTGTGTGTGTTTGTGTCCTTGTGTACCAGTATTCTATACATTCATCAACATAGTGTTTGCATAAATATGATCTAGTATATGCATGAAACCACAGAAAAATAAAACACGATAAATTTCCAAGTGCATTTTCGTTTAATGATCACATCAGGAGAGATACAAGAATGAGAAAGAAGACATCGAACAGTCGGTTGATATAAAAGGAAGAGACGTAGCTAAGACGTCTTAGCTACGTCTCTTCCTTGTATATCAACTGACTGCCATCTGTCTTCTTTCTCATTCTTGCAACTCCCCTGACGATGTGATCACTACACGAAAGTGCACTTGGGAACTTATCGTTTCATTTTCCTCTTGGTTATCAGCAAATATATATATATATATATATATATATATATATATATATATATATATTTTTTTTTTTTTTTTTTTTTTTTTTTTTTTTTTTTATACTTTGTCGCTGTCTCCCGCGTCTGCGAGGTAGCGCAAGGAAACAGACGAAAGAAATGGCCCAACCCCCCCCCCCCATACACATGTACATACACATGTCCACACACGTGTATACATACCTACACAGCTTTCCATGGTCCACCCCAGACGCCTCACATGCCCTGATTCACTCCACTGACAGCACGTCAACCCCTGTATACCACATCGCTCCAATTCACTCTATTCCTTGCCCTCCTTACACCCTCCTGCATGTTCAGGCCCCGATCACACAAAATCTTTTTCACTCCATCTTTCCACCTCCAATTTGGTCTCCCTCTTCTCCTCGTTCCCTCCACCTCCGACACATATATCCTCTTGGTCAATCTTTCCTCACTCATTCTCTCCATGTGCCCAAACCATTTCAAAACACCCTCTTCTGCTCTCTCAACCACGCTCTTTTTATTTCCACACATCTCTCTTACCCTTACGTTACTTACTCGATCAAACCACCTCACACCACACATTGTCCTCAAACATCTCATTTCCAGCACATCCATCCTCCTGCGCACAACTCTATCCATAGCCCACGCCTCGCAACCATACAACATTGTTGGAACCACTATTCCTTCAAACATACCCATTTTTGCTTTCCGAGATAATGTTCTCGACTTCCACACATTTTTCAAGGCTCCCAAAATTTTCGCCCCCTCCCCCACCCTATGATCCACTTCCGCTTCCATGGTTCCATCCGCTGACAGATCCACTCCCAGATATCTAAAACACTTCACTTCCTCCAGTTTTTCTCCATTCAAACTTACCTCCCAATTGACTTGACCCTCAACCCTACTGTACCTAATAACCTTGCTCTTATTCACATTTACTCTTAACTTTCTTCTTCCACACACTCCACCAAACTCAGTCACCAGCTTCTGCAGTTTCTCACATGAATCAGCCACCAGCGCTGTATCATCAGCGAACAACAACTGACTCACTTCCCAGGCTCTCTCATCCCCAACAGACTTCATACTTGCCCCTCTTTCCAGGACTCTTGCATTCACCTCCCTAACAACCCCATCCATAAACAAATTAAACAACCATGGAGACATCACACACCCCTGCCGCAAACCTACATTCACTGAGAACCAATCACTTTCCTCTCTTCCTACACGTACACATGCCTTACATCCTCGATAAAAACTTTTCACTGCTTCTAACAACTTGCCTCCCACACCATATATTCTTAATACCTTCCACAGAGCATCTCTATCAACTCTATCATATGCCTTCTCCAGATCCATAAATGCTACATACAAATCCATTTGCTTTTCTAAGTATTTCTCACATACATTCTTCAAAGCAAACACCTGATCCACACATCCTCTACATATATATATATATATATATATATATATATATATATATATATATATGTATATATATATATATGTATATATATATATATATATATATATATATATATATATATATATATATATATATATATATATATATATATATATATATATATATATATAATTTGATGTATGTGGAGCATTATTTATATACACTTATACTCTCATTATTTTCCCTTTCTCGTGTGACTATTGTATCCCCATCGTAAATCTCTGGGGTTTGAGTGGCTGAATTAGTATCCTAAGTGCTTTATGGACCACAGATGAACGTTCGTGCTTGCGTCATACACTCCTGCACGCCTTGAGCGGGAAACACGTGCGCCACCCGAAAATGCGAGGAAGAGGTCGGGCCCGCGAATGCAACGCCTGAATGTCGCTCTCGGCCGCCTATCGCTGGGGGAGGGCGCGGGCTCATTAATTAATTACCCGGGGTGTTCCCCTGGCGCGTGACCCCCCCCGGCAGAAATATCGGCGGTGTTAGCCAGTCCGGGGAAAGAGAGAGGAGAGAGAGAGAGGGAGAGGCTGCTTGTATCACCGCCATGTCGGCTCGCCACACAAGTCCCTCTCTCCCAACACATACAGTGATGACACGTTCTACTACACCCATACGAAACCTCCTCTTATTATTGTATTGTGTATTTTATGTTGTTATTTGGATGGCGGTTATACTGACTCTTTCATTGTTTTTCATGATTTATGTTGTTGACTTGTGTATTGTATGGAACGAGTGTTTATATGTATTGCTGTTTTGCGAGTGTGTGTGTGTGTGTGTGTGTGTGTGTGTGTGTGTGTGTGTGTGTGTGTGTGTGTGTTGCAGGTGTGTCCTGCATGTGTTACTGGCTAGCTGAGAGTGTATTAGTATATACTGTGGGCCAGCCATGACTGTACTGACCAGTGGTTGTGGGCCGACCAGGACTATACAGACCTTTTGCTGTGGACCGAACCAGAGCACACACACCTGAGCCGGAGCCATGGAGGTGGAGGCTGCTGACCTTCGTGAGCCGTGATTTGAGGTTTGGGCCGTGTGTGGCGTGCGGACCACACGGGACACGAGAGGGGGAGAGGAGGTGGGGGAGCTTCATTAGTCTGACTCTCTCCCCAGATTGGCTCAGACCCATGGAACCACCGCTGGCCAGTCAGGGACGCCCCCAAAACTGCACGTTTCTGACCATGACTGGACGATAGCTCTCCTTCCGGTTATGATACTGGAACCTGGAAACGCAACGAGGTGGAAGGAGGAAGTAAACTACACTCGACCTTGTGACTCGACAGTAATGTGATCAAATTGACACTTAGGCAGCCGTGCGGAAGACTGAGAGTCGTGTTGGGGCGCTGAGCCAGTCTTGGAGGTGGTGACTCTCGGAATCATAACTCGTATAAGGTTGTAAGAACAACCTCCCTGGCGGCGGCCCAGACAGGATGGCTCACCGTGGGTCCTTTTTTTTTTTTTTTTACGAGTCGCCTGGTTGTAAATGGTTTACAAGTTAACGGGATTTTGTAGAATATCGCCACAGTGTAAGCTGAAGATACAGCTACGTTATTATACTCCCTGCAGTACACATAGTGTATCCGGGATAGTATATCGCCCCCTCTGCGTCTGTCTGTCTGTGTGGTTGTGGACACCGTCTCTTAAGCACCATACCACAGGAACAGCACAGGATAAATCCTTCGTACTTCCACCGTGGGAACCTCTCGTAAACAACCGATCAACTTATTGAATTTCTTGAGGGAGGCAAAAGTACTGGAATGAATTTGCATACTGATGAGGAAAAACTTCTGTTCTTTCCTCATTACCATAACTCAGGCCCGGCGAATGATGGGAAAGTTCCAGATTACAACATATAAGTCACAGACAAATATGACGTACATATATTTTTCTCCAATTTATGTTATTATTGCGTTTATTTTTCTTGGTTGTATTCAACTCATGGCACGGAGGTGCCCTTTAGGGAGAGAATGGGTGGTGTGAGTGCGTGCCTGCCGATTATTATTATTATCATTCCCTCCAACATGTGTATACAGCTTGTGTGTTGGGTGTAGTGGATCTGGGGGTTAGTGTAAGCAGTTTCTGTGGTCATTGTTGGCCTGTGTACTGCTCGAGTACCAGGGTGTAGCTTGGGGGTCTAGTGAATGTAGGGTGTGTGTGTGTGTGTGTGTGTGTGGGAGCGCGCCCAGCTGGAGTGTATAATTTGGGGCGCATAGGGAGTGTAGGTGTGTGGGAGCTTGCTTGCTGGGGTGCTTAGTGGGTGCAGGTGTGAGGTGTGTGGGTGTCGGGTTGACTGGGAGGTGTGTGGGGAGCGGCCAGCCGACCAGCCTCCCCGTCTGCCTGCCTGCCTGCCTGCCTGTCGCCCCTCACGCCCCCCTCTTCCCGCTAGTGTTAAAGCTGTGGGAGAGAGTGACCGGATTCACTGCAGAGCTCGGCCCTCAGCATGACGCTGGGGAGGGAACCCCAGAATCAGACCCCAGCATGACGAGGAGGGGAACCCCAGCATGACGGGGTAGACCTCGGGCGCTGGTCCCAGCACGACGGGGATCCGTCAGGGGGGGGGGGTTTGGGGGGCTGGTGACTGGTTCTAGCACTCCGGGACCCCCCCGAGGACAAGCCCCAGCATGACGGGGCCCCCCAGGGACTGGCCCCAGCATGATGGGGACCCCGGGGACTGGTCCCTGGCTGGGGACGAGGACTGTAAACCCTCGGTAAACGACCTCATTAATGTCGTAGGTCTGGTCAGAAGGCGATGTATGGCAGGAAGGACAGGTTGGCGTGAATGTGGGAACCCCGTTCGTTACGTGTGCCTGTATCAGAGAGACGGATGGGTCAGGCTGGGTCACAGGGGCGTGCTCCGGCAGGCGATAGGTATAGACGGGTCGGGCCGACCACGAGTGTAGGCGTTGGGTCGGGCCAGAGGGAGGCGTAGGTGAGGGAGAGCCATAGACTGTGGGGCCCAGGAGAGCCACCTGGAGGTGAGTGTACGGTGTCCACCTGGCGAATGACCTTCACTAGTACAGAGGTGAGGGGAATGATGACTGTCAGGCCCCGGGTCACCCGTGCTGGTAGACGACAATACCACACTCGTGTGTAGCCCCCGGGAGGTGGGGCGTGGGGGCTGATTAAGGTGTTGTGGTACACAGATAACAGGTGTACACGGGCGTAGGGTGATACAAGGTCGACTGCGAATGTTTGAGTGTTGTGTTGCACGTACACAGGAGGTCGAGTGAATCTACGTCAAGGGTTGAAAGGTCACCCCGGGTCGCAGGGAGTGTTGTCATGGCATCTACACCCAGGCGGCCTTGTGCTGACACCGAACACACCCCCCCAGAGTGCATACCTAGACTAACACCGCGGGTGTATTACACCACACTGGCATCATGTCCCGGATGGGGGGGTCATCAAATCACAAGTTTCCTCTGTATTTCTGGCAGATTCCTCTAATTTACGTATAATGTCCGACTGATGCTTACTAGATTACGAAAAAACTGGTTCATGTGGAATATATTCTCTTAATTATTACTGGGTCTGCAGTGGTAATTGGAGGCTTCAAAGTAATTACTGCCGGCCAGAGTGAAAGTCGATGGTAATTTTTTTCCCCTCGAGTAAGTCAACTGTGGGTAGAGAGCAGCGTAGAGTTATCAGCCCTCCGCTGCTGGGAGAGCGCCATGCGACTGGAGCTGAACGCACAGGGACTAGAATAGGGGACGGCGTGGGTATTAGGAACCGCTGTATTCTGGGATACGTCACAGTGGTATTGATTGTGATACGAGGCTGACGGATGATGGGTTGGTATTTCACGTCGGCCTGTGGACTATATTTGGGATATATATTTATGTATTTTTTTTTTTTTTTGTTACTTTCGGACGCAGTGTTGTCGTTGTTTGTGTCGACCGATCGAGAGCAGAGATTGTCTTGCTATGATTAAACCCCGTCAGAACGAAGACTTTCCATTGCGACGGTACGACCCTCGGGTATGCTGGCCTGGCCTTTTTAATCTTATGGCATGCTACCGTAGGGGTCGTACCGTCGTGGTCAGGGGTCGTACCGATGTTCTTTATGGGTTTCGTCCCTCTTTTCAATGGCCATGTTCACCTTCCTTCCACTCCTAGTGATGAAGAGATCACGCCAGGCGCTGAGGATGGAAGTGGTTGGAGAGTATCCACCAGATGGCAGGACCGCTCCAGTGTGACTCCCTCACACCGTTGTGTTAACGTGGATGGGTCTCTGTGACGCTGGGACTCACAGGACAAACGGGCCGGAGGTCAGACCCACTTAGTTCAAGGCGAAAAGGCTGATGATGATTTGACAGAAGGGCGCTTAACATGCGACTGTTACTTGCCATAGTCACACCTGTTTACGGTAGACACCTGTGACAGATGCTTGCTCAGCTGTACACCTGCTTCAAGCACGGGGTGGTTCACATGACGCACCGCGCCTTTCTCTGGTCATCTCTGTCTCATATACCCTACCGTCTGCTGTATCCTGACGGAATATTAGACGGGCTTTCTCACTTCATCTGTCCTGCCGATGGTTCTTCCCTGTGCTGTTTTTCATTGTTTGTTGATTGGTATTAAAGTAATCTTGTGATTTTCATTTTTTTTCATAGGTAAAGTAATGTGTAGGTGACCCATGAACTAATTATTAGGTTTAGTATTTGAGAATGCTAGATTTATCGATATATATATATATATATATATATATATATATATATATATATATATATATATATATATATATATATATATATATATATATATATATATATATATATATATTTACTTATTTCAAGTCTGGATTGAATATTTTACATATTATTTTTGTCATGTTTCAAATTTACGTTTTATTTTCATGTCAGCTTTCTCCAGTGTGAGACATTTCTCATCGTAGTGAGGCATAACTCACTTATTATGCATCAGATATATGATATGCGACACATCTGTCATGCCCTGGGTTCTGGACACATCGGCCTCACATCTGTCATTCCTATATGCGTCTCTGATTCCACGCCTGACGCTGAGTCTCCTTGACACGTGTCACAAATTTGACACTTGTCACTCGTACATGTCGGTACCTCTACACTTTGACACGTCTCTGGGCACCCGTCTCACCTGCCTGTCACCTGTGTTGGTCAGCATACAGTCATGTGACGCCCATGTACTCCTTGAAACTGCTACGGATGTGACGGCGTAACGCCTAAGGTAAGACGCGTCACCACATGGAAGGTGTAGAGCAGAGCGCCAGTTTGTGTTGGTGTGTGTGACGGTGCCATGTTCTTATGTAGGTCAGGAATGTTCGATATTGACTCGCTCTCCGTCATCCAGGTGTAAGCTGGGTGTTGTGGGTGTAAGCTGGGCGTATGGGTGTTGGACGAATGTCTTAGAGTAAGCTTAGGGTCCGGTGTAGGCCGGGTGTCGGTGTAGGGCAGGTGTCATAAGTGTAGGTCGGGTGTGTTCCTTCAGGAGTGATCCTCGTCTCACTGTCTATTTCCTACGGCCAACACACACCCGTGTGCACGCCCACTGTCTCTACGTCTCAGGAGGTGTTCGATGGCGTCAGAGTCCAGCATTAACCTGCTGGTGTCTGTCGGGAAGCACCGATCAAGGACCATCTCCAGAATATTATCTGTTCCTCAGACTGATCGTGGTAGTGCTGGCCTGGAGCTGGGACTCGGTCTTGGCTAGGGCCAGGGCCATGATAAAGGTTTGGAAGGTAATCAGGGGCGGAGATAGGGGTGAGGGAAGACCAGGGGGGCAATGCCTCACTGAGGGAAAACAATTTATCAAGAGGGGATTCAGAGTTCTCGTGAGAGTAGCCTATATACAGAGGGTGCGGCGAGGGAGGGAGGCCATCTTGTGACGCGAGGAGTGGCCAGGAGCCACACTCCCAGCAACAGCCAGCCGAGGAGGTCTGCGTTACCGCCACTCTGTCCCAAGGTTCTCCTCCTCCAGGCCAGTGGCATCTCTCACTCTGGACCACCTGGCCACAGAGTGCGAGCGAGGCAGTGCACCGAATGTAGGTGTGGATGTTGATCCGGGTGTGGCGGCGACTGAAACAGAGCGCGTGTTATACGGGACTAAGGGCGTGAGGGAAGAAAAAGGGGTGATAGAAGGGTTTGTAAGGGGGGAGGGGGAGCGGATATTACTGATTTACCACGGTGTACTGGGGTCGTGGGTTGGCTTCCCTCCGCGGACACACACGCACATACACCTGCCGGCACAGTATGCCGCCCACACCACAGACGTGCCCGCACACGGCCGCCCTCTGTATCTAGAGCCGTGTCAGCCACAAGAGCATCGGTCCGGTAGCAGGTGTCTCTTCCTCCCCAGCCTCCCACACACCCCGTCCAACCCTCCATACCGCCCACAAGCTTGCTGTTGCCGGCAGGTGGGTTCTGTCTTGTGTGTGTGTGTGTGTGTGTGTGTGTGTGTGTGTCAGCTTCGCGTGCTGGATTGCATTGTCCTGGAATTACATTTCCCTTACCCTTCATTCATCGTCCCTTAGTGTCGTCCCTCCTATACTCCTCTGTTCTCATGCCCTCGATCTCTCTTCCCTCCCCATCGACCATCCTACTTCCCTCTCTTGCACCACCAGGACGGGGCTGTGGGTGACTAGCCCAGGCGGTGAGCTCCCTCCATTGTACCCGTTGCGCTTGGGGCGCCCCGGTTGCCGTGTGGGTCTGTACTTGAGATGGTCCAGGTATGCCAGTGTTGGGTTCCCTGCTCCAGGTCGCCCACTAACCTGTTAACGAGGCTCTTCGGGTCAGCGGAGGTCACACGTCCCCAGCGCTCACACAGGGTTGGCGGCGGCGGTGGCGGCGGTTGCTTAGTTACCGCTCCCTCGGCCGCGCCTGGAGATGCCAGAGGAAGGAAGAAGGGCGGTCCTCGGGGGAGGGAGGCAGGCCAGGGAGAAAGGCAGCACGTGAGGACGCGGGCGCGGGTGATCTTTGTGTCGCGCGGAAGATGGTTTTATATACACAAACGCACAGTCGAGGCTTCAGGGAGAACAAGACTCTTACAAATGATGTTATTGTTGTGCCTCACCTGAGACAAAGAGCCGTAATGGCGAGCTTACTAGAGTATTTATATGATATACATCGTTTTCATTCGAGTGTATGTATGATATACATGGTTTTCATTAGAGTATTTATATGATATGCCGCGCCGATTTTGCATATTGTAGTAAACCGTCCATGTCGACTGGTTATGTGCAGCGGAAGCCCAGCTGGTCGCCTTGAATTGATCGCCTTTAATGTCCTGCTTTCAACACGTCTTTCCAAGTTAAAGAAGATGGTAATAATGAGTACAGTGGTTAGGTGGGACGTGGCGATGTTGGCAGTGAGTGTACTAGTATACGTGTGGGGGTTGCTGAGTGTAAGTGTACTAGTGGTAGCTGTGAGTGTGTGTGCAGGTGTAGGGCTTGTGTACGTGTGGGGGATGCTATGGTTCGTTCAGACATAAGTTGACGAGCGTGCAAAGACATGGGTGTTCCTATCCACTGGTGTGTGTAGAGAGAGGGATAGATGTTAACAGGGTTTGTGTGGATTGAAGAGTTGTTGTGCACGCTGGGAGTTAGAAACGTCTGGTAAAGTGGGGCGTGGAAAGCGCCCCCCCCCCCCCCCCCCCCCCGATGTGGGAAGGAGGCAGAGAAGGGTGGCTAGGACGGCAGACGGGAACTCTTTATCCCAGTGCCCCCCGGACATGTGAGGACCTCAGGCAGGCTGGCGCGGGCCTCAACATATTATTTATAGACCAGCCTTTATCCTGCGTGATGAGCTCCGGCCGGGGCGGTCGGGCTTCACCTCGGACCATAGTCACCCCCCCTCACACACACACACACACACACACACACACACGTGTATACCGTCACATTACCGTGGCTCCCTGCTCTCACTCTCCCACCGCGTATTATGCCCCCCACATACACTCCCATATACCTCACCCCTTCCTCGTCCCGTCACAGGCGGCCATCATCTCACCGACGCTGGAGCGTGGCAGAGGCCTCACACACCCTCACGGTGAGGGCCGATGACTCAGGTTGTGAAGTATCGTCGTGAAGGTTTTCGCGGTCGTCGAAGATATGGCACACACACACACACACACACACACACACACACACACACACACACACACACACACACACACACTGTTCCCTCACCCACCCACTCACCTCCTGCGGCTGATGCCGGCGGCCGGCCCCAGCATCATCTCCCTCGCTCCACCATGAACCACTCATGTCCACACCGCCCTCAGCTGCCGGTATCGACTTTTCTCATGACCTGCCATCTTCTTCGTGTGCACCCGTCTCCCTACACCTTCCCCTCGTCTCCCCATCTTTCCCGCTGTACCTTCCGTCGTGCCTGGGACACCCCAGACCCCCCTCCTGCTACCAGGATCTACATGCACGGGAGCGCCGGTGTGACCTTTACGTGCGGCGCGGGTGCGCCTCTTCCCCGAGCCAGGCTCTCGTCCACCTGTCGGGGTTGTGTGTTGAATGTTCCACAGGCTGGGCGGCCATGCTGTCCCTGGAGAGTGTGTGGAAGCCGCTGCTGCTGCCGCCGCCGCTGCTGCTGCTGCTGCAGGGGAGGGTGTTCGGGTGAAGCCGGGTCATTACTGAGCAATGGCCCTCATTAACACGGGTGGGAACAGCATTCATACCGTGATCCTCGGTGCCTCGGAGCTCGTCGCAGTCGGAGTTTCCTCCGGGCTCCTGCAGCGGTGCGCTCCCTGTGCTGCGTGGTGCTTGGGGGCACCTCGTCCGCTGTGTCCTCCAGCTACACATGGGAAGGATACAGGGATGACTCCAGACCGTTTCCGTCTGCCCCTGTGGCCGCGCGAACCTTGTAACAACTAAATTTTAGTCGTTTGAAGTTCAGTGATCGCTTCTCCGAGGGACGAGGCATATTCCATATTGACTTCAGGTTGTGAATCACTCTCGGACCATATAAGATCACATAAACGTTTGATTCCTTGAGCAAAAAAAATGATTGGAAAACAAGAAACACAGATTCTTCCTTCTCTGATGATCATGTGCGTTAATTGATTTTGAGCCAGAGGGAGAGGTGATTATTTTCTTAAAATAGTTACTTTGTTGCGAGGCCAACCAGATTTCAAACAGAAGGCGGCGCGCGGGGTGGAGAGTGAGGGAGGGAGGGAGAGAGACGTCACCTTATCGATGACTTCAATTTAATGTCGCTTTCGATGATTCGCATCGCATTCAGCCGCTAGAGCGTACCTGCGCTTTTGTCTTAACGTATTTGGACGTTCCAACGCAGTTGCTGGATGTGTGTGTCAGACGTTCCAACGCAGTTGCTGGATGTGTGTGTCAGACGTTCCAACGCAGTTGCTGGATGTGTGTGTCAGACCCACAGACTCTCGCGTCACGCACATCCTGCCTTTCTTATTGGCTGGCAGTCCTCCAGGCGAGGGAGTTCAGCATACTCTTGCGTCTTTTGACATGATAATGTCCACCGGCCTTCCCCCTCCCCACCGAAACACCTCTGGCCACCCCTGCCCGGGCTTGGGATCGAACCCGCGTGGCTCATATGTTGTTACGTAACGGCAGCAGATCTGTCACCGCGCAGTGATGCGTTACGTCCTCCGGAACAGCACGACGCATGTGACCTGGACTGTTGACTCTAGTGTGTTACAACGCTTGTCATGCTGGTTGTGCGCTGTGCGTGTGTGTGTGTGTGTGTGTGTGAGAGAGAGAGAGAGAGAGAGAGAGAGAGAGAGAGAGAGAGAGAGAGAGAGAGAGAGAGAGAGAGAGAGAGAGAGAGACTTACAAATATTTACGACGAGATTTCCCCAAAAGGCAGGGTTAGCGCGTAGCACTTGCCTCAGAAAATCTAGAATTACGAAGAATGAGTCGTGTGGGTGCTGTCGTGCTGTGAGTGGAATGGAGAGATTGCATGTTTGTGGACAGAATACCAGCAGCCCTACGTGTGGGCGAGGCAGAAAGAAAGGACAGCTACCTGGGTCATAGGAGTGCAACTTAAGAACCACTGAAGTGCTGGTTCACTACGCAGCCGTCACTAACCCTCCCCATACCCAAGCGGGTCACCGTGCCGGTGATACACACCTCCCTGTTTGGTGGCTGCCTACCTACCAACTCCTACGAGAGATAGAGAGAGAGAGAGAGAGAGAGAGAGAGAGAGAGAGAGAGAGAGAGAGAGAGAGAGAGAGAGAGAGAGAGAGAGAGAGAGAGAGATTGCATGGATGGAGACGAATGAGAGAGAGGATGACAGGTGGTTCTCTCCACAGACCCACGATGGATCCCGGCGCCGCCAACGGTGCCGCCCCCAAACCAACAGATCCACCTCCGCAGACCCAGGTGAGGTCTTCCCCTTTACTGTGGTGCAACGCTTACTTTAAGTCCCCCTCCTGACATAACTGATGCAGAATTTGACAATGATACGTGACAAGACATAACATTATTCTTGTGGCTGACGGTTCTCTGTGCAGGTGGTGTCATCGATGGAGGCCAAACAGCCGCTTGGGGAACAGAAACCAGAGACCAGAGCGATGGACACCGCGGTGAACGGCAAGGCCCCCCACTCGGTGACTGCTCCCGCCCAGAACAACGGCGTCCCGTCGCCAGAACACGACGACAACGATGACGTGGTCATTCAGCTCTCCAGTGCCGCCGCCAGTCAGAACGGCGCCCTCAACGGCCACACCGCAGCCGCGTCGAAGCCCGAGAAGGACGCGGCCCCGGACGCCCGGAAGGATCAAGAGGAGCAGGGTAAGCAGGGCGACAAGATGAACGGGGACAAGAAGCAAGAGGCTCCTCCCAAGGACCAGCAACAGGCGGTCGCGAAGACGGAAACACAAGCCCATAAACAGGTCCCCGAAGTCTCCATCTTGCTGGACGGAAAGCGAGCCAACGGCAACGGCGACGACTCGAAGCGCGGGGACGGAGGCGACGCGTCGTCCGCAGAGGACTCTGCCGATGAGAGAGGAGGAGCCACGCCAACTGACAACGATAGGGAAGAAAAGGGAAGGTCAAAGGAAGGCCCAGCCGAAGAGCGGAAGTCGCCATCATCGGCAGGAGTAGATGCTGGCGGGCCAGGTAATGGGGTTGGTGGGCCGGGGACTGGGGGGGCATCAGAGGGTCAGGGTGATGCGGTCAAGGAAAAACATGACGACGAGGAAAAGGAAAAGGACCAGAAGGATCACAAGGACAAGGCCAAGGCCGAGGAAGGAGGTGCCAAGGAGAAGGCCGACCTGGAAGAGAAGGAGAAAGATGAGGGAAAGGACGAAGAAGTGGCTGTGGACGGTAAGAACGGAGGAAAAGGGGACAAAGCTGGTGATGGGAAAGACCCAGCCGAAGACCCTTCCAAAGGACCTGACGGCGTGAAGCCGGAGGCAGCACAGGTCCAGAAGGAACACGTGGAAGTGCCGGTCTGTGAGAAAGGTCCCTCGGGTGAGGAAAAGGTGCAGCTCAAGGGTGACAAGGAAAAGGATGAGAAGGGAGAGGAGAAGGGGAAAGAGGATGAAAAGGAAAAGGAAAGGAGCAAAGTAGAAGAGAAAGAAGAAGACACAAGTAAAGAGGACGTGAGTAAAGAGAAAGACAAAAGTAAAGCAGAGGAAGACAAGAGTAAAGAGGAAGACAAGAGTAAAGCAGAGGAAGACAAGAGTAAAGCAGAGGAAGACAAGAGTAAAGCAGAGGAAGACAAAAGCAAAGCAGAGGAAGACAAAAGTAAAGCAGAGGAAGACAAAAGCAAAGCAGAGGAAGACAAAAGTAAAGCAGAGGAAGACAAGAGTAAGGCCATGGATGTGAGTAAAGAGGAAGACAAAAGTAAGGCTGAGGACGTAAGTAAAAAAGAAGACAAAACTAAAGATGAAGCCGTCAAAGAGGAAGAGAAGAGTAAGGAGGAGGATAAGGGTAAGGCTAAAGACGTCAGTAAAGAGGAAGTTGAGAGTAAAGTTAAGGACGTGAGTAAGGAGGAAGACAAGAGTAAGGCTGAGGATAAAAGTGAAGAGGAAGACAAGAGTAAAGCCGAAGAAAAGAGTAAAGAGGAAGACAAGAGTAAAGCTGAAGATATCAGTAAAGAGGAAGAAAAGAGTAAAGAGAGTGATGTAAGTGAAGAGGAAAAGAGTAAAGCGGACGATAAAAGTAAGGAGGAAGAAGACAGGAAAACAGATGACGTATGCAAAGAGGAGGAAAAGAAATTAAAAGAGGAAAAGAGTAAAGAAGATCTAGGTAAAGCAGAAGAAGAAAAGAAGCAAGAGGAGGAAAAGAGAAAAGCAGAGGAAGAGAGGAAAGAAGAAGAGAAGAGGAAGGCAGAGGAGAAAATGAAAGAAGAAGAAGAGAAGAGGAAAGCAGAGGAGAAAATGAAAGAAGAAGAAGAGAAGAAGAAAGCAGAGGAGAAAATGAAAGAAGAAGAGAAGAGGAAACTAGAGGAAGAGAAGAAAAAAGCAGACGAGAAAATGAAAGAAGAAGAGGAGAAGAGGAAAGCCGAAGAAGAGAAGAAAAAAGCAGAGGAGAAAATGAAAGAGGAAGAAGAGAAGAGGAAAGCAGAAGAAGAGAAGATAAAAGCCGAGGAGAAAATGAAAGAAGAAGAAGAGAAGAGGAAAGCAGAAGAAAAGAGAAAAGCAGAGGAGAAAATGAAAGAAGAAGAAGAGAAGAGGAAAGCAGAAGAAGAGAAGAGAAAAGCGGAGGAGAAAATGAAAGAAGAAGAAGAGAAGAAGAGAGCAGAAGAAGAGAAGAGGAAAGCAGAGGAGAAAATGAAAGAAGAAAAGAGGAAAGCAGAGGAGAAAATGAAGGAAGAAGAAGAGAAGAAGAAAGCCGAGGAAGAAAAGAGAAAAGCAGAGGAGAAAATGAAGGAAGAAGAAGAGAAGAAGAAAGCAGAGGAAGAAAAGAGGAAAGCAGAGGAGAAAATGAAAGAAGAAGAAGAGAAGAGGAAAGCAGAGGAAGAAAAAAGGAAAGCGGATGAGAAAATGAAAGAAGAGAAGAGGAAAGCAGAGGAAGAAAAGAGGAAAGCAGAAGAAGAGAAGAGGAAAGCAGAGGAGAAAATGAAGGAAGAAGAGAAGAGAAAAGCAGAAGAGAAAGCGAAGGAAGAGAGCAAGAAGAAGGAAGCCCAAGCTGAAGTCAAGAAGAAGGGAGATGCAGAAGAGAAGGAGACGGCGAGGGAAAGCGAGTCAGAGAAGGAGAGTGGAATAGGGAGAGACAGCGACAAGTCTGAGGAAGACAGGACAGAGGCAGAGAGCGAACTGGAGGTAGACGAAAGTGGGAAGGAAGACGCGCAGAGAGAGAAGGGGGCAGTGGAGGCCAGCAAGGAGAAACTCGAGGAAAAGGAGAAGGCGGAAGCGAAGAGAAAAGCTGTAACGGATGACCGGGCGAAGGAGGACCAGAAGGCGAGGATAGGCGAGAGGGTGGTCGCGGCGGGGAAGGTGCAGGACGCCGTGCAGGACGCCTCGAGGAGGATAGAAGAGCTGAAGAAGTTGGGTTTGGACGAGCGGGATAGCAAGGTGAAGGCGGAACGGCCGGGGAAAGTGGAGACGTCGCCGAAGGAAGGGGCCAAGGCTGCACCCGGTGAGGGAGAGGCGAGGGTAGCTCTCGAGAAGGGTGAACGGGAAGCGGAACAGAAGGAGAAGAAAGAGAAGGAGGTCGCCGAGGAAAAGGAACCGAAGATAGAGAAGGAGGAACCAGCAAAACCCAAGGAAGAAAAGGAAGCGGAAGAGAAGAGGGAAGCGGAGAAAGAGGAAGAAGCCGCGCAGGAGGAGAGGCAAGAGGACTCGGCAGCCGTAGCCGACCAAGAGGAGAAGGAAGACGAAGAGGAGGAGAAGGGAGAGAAGGAAGAGGCGGAGACCAAGGAAGAAGATCAGGAGGAAGGGAAGGAGAAGAAGAAGACGACGACAACCAAGAAGATCCGCAAGTCTGCCCGACGGAGACGCACAGGTGCGGAGAGTGGCGCGTTCCTCCTGCCTCCCCCCAGCTGACCTCAGTGCCAGGGTCACGCTCCAGCCTCCCCCTAGCTGACCCCAGTGCCAGGGTCACGCTCCTGCTGACCCCATTACCAGGGTCATGCTCCTGCTGACCTCAGCGCCAGGGTTACCCTCCTACTGACCCCAGTGCCAGGGTCACAGTTCTGCTGACCCAAGTGCCAGGGTCACGCTCCAGCCTCCCCCTAGCTGAACCCAGTGCCAGGGCCACGCTCCTGCCTCCCCCCTAGCTGATCCTAGTGCCAGGGTTGCGCTCCTGCTGACCTCAGTGCCAGGGTCACAGTCTTGCTGACCCTAGTGCTAGGGTCACGCTCCTGCTGACCCTAGTTTTCCAGTGTTAAGGTTTACAGCCCTGCCTCCCCTTAGCTGACCACCCAGAGCGAAGGTCACTGTCCTAGCTCCCCTTAGGTCACCCCAGTGCCAGGGTCACTCTTCTACTTCCCCCTGTGTGACCTCCCAGTTCCTAGGTCACTGTCCTACCTCCCTTTGTAACCCCCAGGGGCTAAGGTCACGGTCCTACCTCCCTATGTGAGCCCCAATGCCAGGGATCACGTCCTTACCCCCTCCCCATGTGACACCCCACACAGTGCCAGGGTCGCGGTCCTGCCTCCCTGTGACACCCTGGGAAGGTCACCGTCATAAGCACAGAACGTTTCCCGTAGTTGCCAGTCAGCTCACTCCATAATGAAAACGTTGCCATTGAGATGATTTGTTCCGTTGCAGAGTAACGCCATCGGAGAGTCAGTTAGGGTCTAGCAACTCGGGTGTCGGTGATCTGTTTTAGTCGCGCGAATTGAATAGAGAGGGCCAAGTGGGAAGGCGGGTTGTGTGAGGCTTGTGGGGAGGCAGGGCAGGAGGTAAGGTTTAAGGGCGAGGAGAGGCAGGACAAGGCAGGGAAGGGCAAGGGGTGAGGACGCCGGGGCGTGGAGTCGGGTTAGGTTGGCCAGGCCTTGTGACGCCGCCGCCAAAAAGCTACACCCTCATGCTGCCACCTCGAGCACACGGGCAGGCACTCACCCCCACCCCACCACGGCACTGCACCTTCTAGGAGAGGGGGGGGGGGAGCAATACTAGACTAGGTAGGGCTGGATAGGTTAGGTTAGGTCATTGACGTAGGGGAATAGGTTCTTTTGTGAGGCTTTAGAACATGTCGGTCCCTCTTCTCTTGCTAGAGCCATGATCGGGTGTTTGGAGATGTCAGGACCTCTAGGACGTCACAGTTACCGAGGACATCAGGAACGTCTGTAGCAGTTCACTGAGGACTGGGCCTAGTTGTAGGAATTCCCTGTTTATCATCCACCGTAGTCAAGCATAACTGGTCGGTGGACTTAAGTTGTATATACATCATTCAGTCTTTCCAGTCATTCTAACTGGACGATCAGATCCTAAGGTTTAGGAGGTACAATGCATCAGGTCAACAGAACTTGCGTGTGACCACATGAGGACGCTGCTCAGGTCTGGAGGAGTGGGATTTAAGCAGAAAGTTAGTGTGCAGGCAGGTGGCCCTCGTCTTAGAACGAGATAGGAACCCCATGATGGCACCTTCTTAAATGGGAGATCCACCTGCCTCCGCTGGTATATAAAACGGGTGATAAGCTTCTTATGGAGGAAGAGTAAGAGCTGTTTTAGCGGTAGGGTGATGGGGATACTGGTAGCCATAGTGAAGTGGGGGCTGTGGTAGCCAAAGGAGAATTTGGGCATGAATGACTGTAGCGTTGTGGAGACTAGTTTTACCCTCAAGATGGAGCCTCTGGGAGCTGTAGATTTGCTAGTTTGATGTAACGGGATTAGTTACGAGCGTTTGAAATATCTACAAGTCACTTTAGCGAGGAAGTAGTTATACACAGTGCATCCAGTAAGTAGAACCTCCCTTCACTATCATGTAGACACTTTTGCACGCGATTCAGTCACGTTCCCGGTGTGGTTAGCACACTACATACATGCCAGGTCGTCAGTGAGAGTGAGTGTGGAGAAAATTTATCAGCCTCCAGCTAAGTTGCTAGGGCCTGGGTCATGAGAGCCGTAGTAGGTTCGAGTAGCTGCAAGAGAATGTCAGGTCAGATGTCACCTACACCCTGAGTGCCTGCCGTGTTCTGTCAAGACCCTCACGCTGTAGATGTAGTGAAGTAGGCGTGTGTGGCACCAGATCCTGTGTGGAGCCTGGCTGGAAGGCGCACTTCCCGCTTCTGTGGGGGGAAGTGCGCCCTGGGGCACTTGAATCTCGAGCACTTAAATATCTTGTGTTAGTAGGAGGGAAGTGTAAAGAACAAAATGACACGGAGGAAAGGAACGACGCTTGTCCAGAACTTTGTCGTACGTTCATGTTATGGTCAGAAGTCATTAGTTATAAGAAAATTAGGGTTCTTCCCCTCCTCGTACGTCGGAACACCTGCTGACACAAGATATTCAAGCATGGGCGCGCACAGTGGTGTCCACAGGCAGAGAGTTTATACTGGCTTTTGACGTCGTGCGGAGCTTCGCGTGATACCCACGCTACGTGGCTTCACATCATCTCCCACTCCCTCCCTCCCCTTCCCTGACCACGAGGAACGTTATCTCATATGCACGGATTTTATATTGTTTCTCTGCTAATGTCTTCCATTATTGTTCTTCACTGTCTGGCTTTACCGGTTCACTGTTTGCCGTGACTCATGCTTGTTCTGTACTTGTGGAAGACCTGCTCTTGCACCTCCGTCATGCCCTTCCATAATAACTGTTTGTGTCATCTTGGTCACAGTCCACCTTTCTCAGTAGACTACACACGCGCAAACAAAAAATTTTGCCGATTGGAACTTTGTCCGTAAGCTCCACTTAGAAGCATCATCGTCACTGTACACAAAATTAAGCCCCAGTAGTTTGTTTACAGAGGTACAGAAGAGAGGTTGAGGCTGAGTGGCGTGCAGGGTGTCCGCGAGGGGGCAGCAATGAGCATCGCCATCCCGGGGCACACACCCCAGACGCCCGCGGGCCGCACACTCCCGACGCCCGCGGGCCGCACACTCCCGACGCCCGCGGGCCGCACACCAGACGCCCGCGGGCCACACACCCCAGACGCCACACCAAGCGCTCGCGGGCCACACACCGGGTGCACGCTCTGTACTGGTGAGCCTGGTACGTCGCGTCATGCAGTCCAAGTGATATCGGAGGATCCCTCGCCCACTGTTTTGATATGACTTAGACGCATGGGGCGGTCGGGCTGGCGGGCCGCAGGCTCAGTAGAGAGCGTCCTCCCCGTTCCCTTGACACTCAACACTCCCATGGCAGCCACACACCTGACCCGTGACCCTGCCGCTACACCTGCGGCAGGCACGGCACTCACCACCTGACCCACGGAGGGGCGCCTCATTGACTGGGCGGGCGCGATGCTCCTGCTGCTGCCGACGCGTCGCCGCCGTAGACGGTGAACGACCCCTTTACGGCCTAGTGACCTGACCAGTGGAGGGGGGGCGGGGGGGTGGTAGTAGTAGTCTGGCCGGGACCTGACCACGCCCACTACCGAGCTGCCCCCCTCCCACCACCCCCCCAAACCCCCCACAGCAGGTTGTGGTGGATGGCCCCCCTCCCCTTGCAAGCCAGTGCATGAACCCAAGACAGACTTTTCTCTTACCAACCCATCAATGATCATCCTGTGCATCGTGGCCACCGAAGCCAGGCAGAGTTCACCACCAGACACCCAGCTTCCCAGCAGAGCAGCAACTCACCCTCATCAATGAAACAAATTGGAATCAAAATTTTACAGGAAATTTTTTTTTTTTAAACATATAAAAAGAAAAGAAGTTACGGTCCAAAAAAAAAAATGTTGATAGCTTCACCCTAACCTTAAACACAAACGTGGGAATTTTTTATGTTATTTTTACTGTCTGTGCGAATGTGTGTCTGCGTGTTTTAGTCCTTTAATCAACATTGCCTATCTAATAGTAACCCTTCAGCTTCTACATCAGTATATATATATATATATATATATATATATATATATATATATATATATATATATATATATATATATATATATATATACTGTATTTGTATATGTGTATGTATATATGTATATATATGTATATATATATTGTGAGCGATGGTGTAGGCCAGTGGTGCTATAAGTGTGGGTACATACCCCTGTCGCCTGGGGACTTAACTGGTTCCCACAGTCTGCCCTACACAAGGTAATGTCAACTACGCCAGTTATCTGTAGAATCTACGTAGTTAGTTGTTCCCTCAGTGAGCAGGACGGCCCTATCCTTGACCCCGACAAGGTGCGACCCCCTGGGAAGAACGGCACGACCCTTGGGCACAATGGCCGAGGGTCGTGCTCAGGGGGGTCGTCCTTTCGTTGCCTCAGGATCGAGCAGTCGTGTTCGAGGGGTGGAGTATTAGAATGACCCCTAATCCTCTCCTCCTTTTCCTCCTCCTCCTCCTCCTCTTCCTCCTCCCCCCGGCAGCCTCACCCTCCGGGTCATCATTTGACCCTGGGTGACCCCCCGTCATCGTCACCAGCAGGCAGTATGATAAACCTTACCCTATGACGTTGTCTTGCCTTCAAGAATGCATGCATAGCCACTTGCTTACTACCACTACTACTATAACTACTGCTACTCCTACTACTACTACTACCACTACTATAACTACCACTACTATTGCATTTTGAAGTTTATTCTCCGCTTCATTCTGGCCTTGATATCTATCACATTCATCATGTGCGAAGGAGTTCAGTCTTTAGTACACTCGGATCTACGAGGGAGATAGTCAGGTGGTGTGGATAGATGTAGCATTTACTAGAATAGACATAGCTTGAGCTGCTGTAGCCACTTGTGTGCCACTACTGATCTTATGAAACCTTTCTCTTTCAGAGGAAGGACACGACAGTGGCGTAGACGAGTCCACCCAGGCGAAGGTGAGTACCTTGCTCATTTCATGGTAGTATTTGATGTAGATCAGATATTCATGCAAGGCATAACACCATACATGGCAGGAACTGTTATGAGGAAAGGTTCGGAATACATTTGGGAGGAGAGAGGGTTAGGCCCACATTTGAAGGGATGGTGTTTGAACGTATCGTAGAGTTGATACTTCACAGTAGATGTCAGGAATGTGTGGGACGCCGTCTTTCGTTCCTTGTCGCGGTCCGTTTGGAATGAAGTGTTAGATCTGAGACCTTGGGGGTATAGTGGAATGAACCAGGTAGATAAAAGGTCGTCGGGAGTAGGTGATGATGATCATGGTGATGATGTTATCGATGTAACTGCATCCAAAGTCATAGGAGCCATAGGATGAGACTTCCCCACATCCCGCCGTTGTGTTGTGGAGGAGGAGGAGGAGGTCGGGGAAAGTGGAAGCCCACAGTCAGAGAGGTCTTGCGGCTGTCTTTGATTACGAGGGAGTGAAGCGTCGGAAGCTAGCGAGGCAGTGAGTAATTAGGGAGGTCTCCACACGGCCCAGATCCCCGAGGATAGGCGTACCTTGCAGTGTCTCGTCAAAGTGTTAGTTACAAATCACAACTTTTGTTTAAGAGATTATTATAACCAGGGCGGTCGGGGCGAAGGCACTGGGGCGCCTTCTCACTGAGAGATCGTAAGCTCGTTGACTTCGGTGCTTGAGGAGCAAACAGATGAAGCCTTCCGGGCTGAAGGGCATTTCGATTACTAGGGAGAAGCACTGATGGTGGAGAGGGATTTGCTTTGCTCATGGGAGGTTTCCCTGTTGGGTTTCATAGGCAGGTCACATTGGGCGTAATTGGGCGCATCACCTTGATGTTACGTAAGTCACCATTTGGTGACTTCCAAGCTCACACCTGACTGACCCCAGGGACTTAAAGTTAGGCCAGCTAGGTAAGTGGTGTCAAGGGAAAGGCAGACACACCATCTGTGGCAGATGGTGTCAGGATGAGAAAGTCCGTGGCAGATGCTGGTGAAGTGTGTGTGTGTGTGCATAGAATAGGCTGGTGACTGACTGGTGGAGGGCGTGAGACACGTGACTGCCTGACTGGCAGAGTGCATGAGGCACGTGTTGGCAGAGTGCCTCCAGCCTGGCCCTCATGGAGCCCACTAGCCAGGACGATCAATACCGGTACTGCTCACTACCTCAGGAATGTTTAGAGGTCATCACTGTGGCACGTGTTCTGCTGAGGGAGATCGTGCGGTGGGTCTGTGGTGTGTGAGCCCTTGGTGCCGGGGTGGTGAGTGTGGATGGTGGTGCGTCTCTGTGCTGCAGGTGTGGTGAGTGTGGATGGTGGTGCGTCCCTGCGCTGCAGGGGTGGTGAGTGTGGATGGTGGTGCGTCCCTGCGCTGCAGGTGTGGTGAGTGTGGATGGTGGTGCGTCCCTGCGCTGCAGGGGTGGTGAGTGTGGATGGTGGTGCGTCCCTGCGCTGCAGGTGTGGTGAGTGTGGATGGTGGTGCGTCCCTGCGCTGCAGGGGTGGTGAGTGTGGATGGTGGTGCGTCCCTGCGCTGCAGGGGTGGTGAGTGTGGATGGTGGTGCGTCCCTGCGCTGCAGGGGTGGTGAGTGTGGATGGTGGTGCGTCTCTGCGCTGCAGGGGTGGTGAGTGTGGGCGGACCAGAGGGGCTTTACGTAAGTGTTACAGGGAAAGAGTTTTACGCTCGTATTACACCACAGTCTTATAACCTCGCACATACAACCTTAACTTCTTGTATACACGCACGGGAGGGAGGAGCTCCGGTCTGCTGAGACACCATTTCTTAATTTTGCTTTACGATGACACCACTTCATAAGATATATATATATATATATATATATATATATATATATATATATATATATATATATATATATATATATATATATATATATATATCCCATGTAATTCTCACATGATATCTGATGGAAACTATTTACCAGTATACCCCAAGAATCGAATCCCGGACCATCTTTAAGTAACCAAGTAGTCTAACCTCCCCTAGACCGCGATGAACTTAACTCAGCAGTTCCTTCGTAACCACCGGCTGAATCACGCATCTCGCTGATGCGTCACGCATCCTTTATGAGGTGGAAATGCTGCCGCTCGACCCCTGGACAAAGAAGGAAGGCACTGGGGGAGTTAGGCTACTACTCGCTCAGCTGATTCCATTCCTGCGTACCGCTAATGATACCCACAGGAGTACTTCATTCCGCCTTTTCCGTCACGTTTCGCTTTCGTTGAATCTTCCAAGAGAATTGTTTACTCGGCATTATCGACTTGAAGGCTGTGGCAAAGTCTCCCCCCCCTTTTTTTTTTTTCTATGGTGACCTCTTTATTGTCCATACCTTTTCTTATATAGCTTAACTCTCTTATTTCTAGTACCTTCTTTTTTTGTACTATCTAAACCGTCTTCGTTAGATCTCTGGACCGTCTTGTGTTAAATCTTTGTGTCTGTAAGTGAGCTGACCAAACTTTAAGAGGCTTGTTCTAATTTTGGGCAGATTTCCTGTAAATCGCTGATGTCTTTTGAGTGGAATTTTGATCAGTAATCAGCAGACGGTTGGCCTGCTTACCATTTTTCCTGACATGGTGTTCTGGCGACCCATCAAATCCCTCTCACCAGCAGATGTATGTATGTGGCTTGTTTCCCCACCAGATTATAGTCATGTGGAGCCCCACAGCACTCTGTCCCCGTCTCTCTTTTGAATTTCCAGTCGGCTGGACTTCATCAGCCGTGTGTCAGACAACCTCCCTCATGACCTTAGCACCATCGGCAAAACATGTTCCAGCAGGAATCGAGTCCCTTCGTCGTACACAGATCAAGAATGACAACGTCCCAAGACCTGGTCCTGCGGCACGCCACTGGTAACCCTAGTCCACTCTGAGGAAGGCCTCCTCAGACATTTGCCCTCTGTTTCCCTCCACGATGATACCTTTCAGTCCAGTGGAGTCTCCCTCTCATGTTTGTCTGCAGATCCGGCTTCTTTTCCAACCTCCTCAGTTGGAAAGTCTGTTGGCCTTCGGCAGTGCAGGAAGCACACAATGCACACATCCATCTCTCTCTGAAACTCAGGTCAGCGTCGCAAAAATCTGAACTATTTTCTTCACACAAGACCACTTTTATTTTTCTGGGCCTAAGTTATCTCTCTCGTAGCTGTTTTTTTTTCCCCACTTTGCGTGTAATCATCCGTTTGCTCTATGATTATTACCTTTCCCAGCGTTTTGCAGACCACACTCGCCAGAGGCGCTGGTTTTTAATTCGCTGTAAATATCGTGATCTCTTCATCAAAACACGCACGACGTTTGTCCTCTTTCACTCCCGTGGCCGTAGACTAATCGTCAGACGATTTCATAGACAATATGAGAAGCGATCTGTTAAGTGTGTGTGTGTGTGTGTGTGGACACTGCTCGAGCCAAGGACAGAGAGAGGCCTCATCAGGTCCGTTCCCCCCATCCCCCCAACCTTCAGCAGCTCACTTATATGTCTTTTCTAAACGGTGCTTCCCAGGTCCTCGTTCCCACAATCTTATTGATGTTTGGGTTGTTCCCCAGTTGTGTGTGTGTGTGTGTGTGTGTATGTGTGTGTGTGTGTGTGTGTGGCGAATGTAAGTGTATTCCAATGGGTTGTTCTAAGACTCATCACAGTTTGCTGTGTGTAGTTGCCTTTCGTGGGATAGTGTGTATGTACACTAGTGTTTCTGGGTGTTTTATGTGAATGTTTATTCCTAAGACGGGTGGTGGGTGTAGGTAGGGCCTGTAGTGTTATACACACACCTTTCTCAGCAGTACACTACCCTGGCCACATGTCATTAGTCAGCCCTTGAGTATCAGCAGTACACCACCTCAGCTGGCCACACGTCAGCCGTCAATGCGAGGATCCAATACTGTATACAGCAGCTGTCCCCTTGGGGAGAGGGGGGAGGGGGGGGACACGTCTGTTCACCTTACTGTCGTGTCGTCCTTCTCCAACACGTCAGAGTGATTCCTAGCGGTGTATATACATGATTAGTGTAACCATTTAGTGAAATATCTGTGGCGTTATAAAGTTGGGTGTGTGTAGGTAGGGTAGATGTTCGTGATCATGCAGTCGCGCACCCGAGCCCTTGGGAACGACATGAGTAAAACTCCTGGGCGAGATCTCGCTTCTCGTCTGGTCGAAGCAGTACCGACCCCTTTTGCCTCTTCGAGACAGAGGGGCGGGCTGTCAGTACTGTGTCGTTCAGGAATATCGCTGGCGAATTCCCGGCTCGCGCTCGGTCGAAGCTGTACCAACCCGTCTGTCTCTTGTCTGTCCAGACAGAGGGTTGTGTTCGGTACAGATTCGATCAGGCGTGTGCCAGGGGAGGGTTTGTTCGTCACAACCTTGTGGTTCGTGCTGGGGGGGACTCTGGTTTGTGTGGAACTGCTGCTGAACACTCGTGTCTTGTATACACACACACACACACACACACACACCGCCTTACCACCTGACTTAGAGTCTTATACCCCAAGAAATTATATAACTTCATACATTTATGGTGATTATTAGACAGCAGTAATTATACTTTCGTAAATCTGTATACAATATATGATTTTTTTCCATTCTGTTCCGACTCATGCTATTAGCATATGCTTCTACCCAGTCCCTCCGTGCGTGCCTCGCGTTACGTCAGAGTAAACTGGCATCAGGTGGGAATAGACTGTTGTCTGTTGCAGTGCCTCGGAATAAATTTAGACTGCGAGTGAGTGGCTGTCTCTATCAGGCCGAGCGGCGTCCGGAGTCCCTTGACTGGTGCCTGGCGAGGGCCGCGAGCTTCACTCAGGTTGTGTTAGGTGGGGGACTGTGGCGTGTGTAGGAGGCGCACTAGTGGTGGGTGTAGAGGGAGACCTAGCGTTGCTGTAGTTGGGGGGAAGGGGGGGATTACATCGTTGTGAGTGTGTTGGAGGGGAGTTGTTAGGGGTGGTGAAGGAGGAACTGCTTGTTGTGGTGTTGTAATGATGATGGAGGGTGCTGCTAGTGGTGTTGTAGTGGTGATGGAGGGGCCTAGTGGTGGTGTTGTAGTGATAGAAGGGCTTAGTGGTGGTGCTGCAGTAGTGTTGGAGGAGAGAGAGAGAGAGAGAGAGAGAGAGAGAGAGAGAGAGAGAGAGAGAGAGAGAGAGAGAGAGAGAGAAGCGGTAAAGAACAGCCTAAGTGCCCTTGAGAAAGTGGGAGATTTGGCTTTTGAAGATGAAGTTGGGGTTGAGAAAGGTGTCAAAAAGTCCAGAGGTAGGATCAGAAAGACGATCGGATGCTTGTAATGTGTTCGGTAAACACGTTGAGACCGGCCCGGTAGCTTTAGTTCGAATGAGACAGTAAAGGCCAGCAATCCTCCTGACTCCAGCCATCACTTCAGTCTGGTATTTCCTTGGGCGGCTGCTATCTACGACCCGCTAGCGACGTACGACCACTTGTTCCCAAGTCGTTGCATCAGCTGGTGTTGCATGTACAAGGACGACTCCTCACGATGGCTCTTCCCTCCGCCCTACCTACCCTCTCATGATATATTCCCAGTGGACTTCGTGGAAGGAGTTGTCGCAGCACCTCCACCACTGCACAGGAAGGCAAGCCTTGTGCCCCCCACTCTCTCTCTCTCTCTGGTACACACACTCACTCATATCCTCGTTAGATAGCCACCACCGCCTACCTCACCTTGCCATGTGTGACTTGACGGCGGCCACTGAGCGCCTCTCCTCCCCTGTAGGTGGAGGTATCTGGCACGACGGTGACTTCCTCCTCAGACAGCGCCCTCACCCTGCAGGTGGACCTCCATGTTATGCCCCAGGACACCCGCCAGGTACCACCGACCACGACAGTCTCCCCGCAGGTGTCACCACGCACAGGTGTTCTGGCCATTTGCCAGGTAGTGTAACTGACAGTAACACACGCGTAACGCTTTCGCCGCTAACCAGTAACGTAACACTTGGAGAGGAGTGACTGAAGACCCGGCTTGCAGAGGGGAGGGGCGCCTTGAGTTGCATTGGATGTGTTGCTGCTGCCGTTTTACCTGACGTGTTGTGTGTGTGTGTGTGTGTGTGCGTGTGTTGTACTAACAGTTGGTGTGAAGCGTTGTCACGTGGTGGTAGGTGGTAAATGTCTTGGGTTGTAGCCTCATTCCTTAGGCTTCATCATCACCCTGCATCACGTTTGTGTGGCTTCCGTCACATCTGATATAACGTCCGCCGGCCTCCAGCGAGCGGCGGTTCCAAGCAACTGGTGTAGTTCATTTCAGCAAGTGTGCAGTGTGCAGTGTTGTCGTAACTCTTCCCCCCCCCCCTTGTGTTGCCTGAACGCCGCATACATTAATATCTTAACTGTATTACCTCATACTGCACGGTTAAGTGTTTCTGCCAGTGTTCCTGGGTAATTCATTATTTGTGATACAGGTGGTACAAGCGTGACACATAAGTAAGTCTGGTGTTTGACTAGTGTGTTGGCGGCGAGTGTTGCATGGGCGAGGCGGCAGCGGACCAATAAGACTTACTCCTCTGAACAAGTGACTCACAGGAGTGACTCACCCCATCCCCCTTCCCTTCCACACACACACACACACACACACACAACCTGACGTCACACGCACGCTTCCCACTTCGCTCAGTGGCGACAAGCCAGGTTGCTCTTCGAACTCAACCATGGGCGAAGTGAACGCCTAATTATCTATCGTGGAGCAAATATACAGCTATCCTTGAATGTATTTTTATTTAGTCTTGTCCTGTACCCAGATGTATGTGTACAGTATTGGAAGTCTTCCATGTGATATATATATATATATATATATATATATATATATATATATATATATATATATATATATATATATATATATATATATATATATATATATATATATTACCATCAGTGTCCTCTTACCTATTCGGAAAATAAGACCGCAAATCGTTATCCATGGAGGCAAGGGTCAGATATGTATCTTAACTTGTAGTAAGACCAGACACATCAGCGGCTCTGGGACTGACCTTTCCAAGGAAGGCTCTTCATGTATTCTTGATGATGGAGGGGGTTTCCCTGGCTGACCCGTAGTGTGTTTGTGGTGCTGGCCCTACTGTGTTCATGTGTGTGTTATGCGTGTTGTATGTGTGGTTCTGCCCCTAGCCCTAGTTTGTGTGTGTGTATGTGTGTGTGTGTATGGTTCTGCCTCTAGCCCCTAGCCCTAGTGTGTGTGTGTGTGTGTGGTTTTGCCCCTAGCCCTAGTGTGTGTGTGTGGTGTGCTGCCCGTAGTATGTGTGTGGTTTTGCCCTTAGGTGCGTGTGTGTGTGTGTGGTGCCCCTCGTATGTGTGTGTGGTGCTGCCCCTTGTGTGAGTATGTGTGGTTCCTCTAGTGTGTGTATGTGTGGTTCTGCCCCTGATTTGTGTTTGTGTGTGGTGCCCCTAATGGGTATATTAGTGCCTCGTTTCAAGGTAGTTTTTGAATTAACCTTTTCAGTGTCCACAAAGAGCAGTGTTCTTTAGGGTTCTCTTCTTTCCTCTTTTTCCTAACCGACTTTCTTCAGCATTTTTGATAATTAGATTATTTATACATTAGTTATTAAAAAACCAGGAAATTCGTACAGTAATGATTCTGCATACTACTCGGTGGATCCACAAGTAAAGCAGCTGGGATAAACCGATCTTAGGAAAAGCATTCTCAACCACGGTGGACCGGTTCGATGCCGCCTGAGGAGAGCCTTCTATCAGAAGTATTCTGGCGTCTTGCTTAGTCTGCACATCATCTCAGTAAGGCTGAATACCGATTTATATAGGATTCCTTAATTTAGTTGAAAAAACATATAACCGACTATTAAGTTTTACTTTCCAAAAAACAATTTTAATGTTTACCTTTCTAAGATTCCAATGGACTTTGTGCAGGCTCCATTGATTGTCCCTCGATTCCACCATGCAGCAAACACACACAGCATTTATGTTAAGACAGCAGTAATAAAGGATGATAGGAGGAAGGGGAATAGTGTGATTTTAGGGTATCTTAGGATGGGTAGTGCACTGACAAATTTCCAGATGTCATGGAATTTCTTTTGTAACCAGGAGTGGGTGATGACATCTCTTATTGCTTGGATTGCAATTAGGCCAAAGTATTTTATGTGAAAGTTTTGATTGTTACAGGGCCTGTTGCTGGGGATTTCTTTGAGTTTAAATGTGTTGCAAGTGTCAGCGAGGGAAAAGGGTGGCATAGTATTTGTTTCACGGTGGATTTCGATAGATTTTCCTTGACTCTCTTATTTAAGGATGTATATGGTTTGTAGCTGATTTTTTAATAGTGGTCAGCCAAATGCTTGTCTGCTCCTTGGGAGAATGATGTTGGTTTGAACTAGAAGTACTTTATGTGTGGAGGCAGGAGTTCAATATGTGTGCATTTTTTTCATCATATCCTAGAATTGGTTTTGTGATTCACAGTGTTAAGCAGCAAGCATCAACTTGCTGTTTCGCTGTCTTTCAGTAGTTTTATTAGTGATGATGTTTAGAGTTTGGATTTGTTCCGTGATCTCTGTTGCAGATGAGTGGTTTCTTTGATTTATAAGGTTTGAAATCTGAAGGGATGAGCCTGGGTTAAATTTCTTTTTGTATCACTGTGGTATGTGCCTTTTGCTGGCATTTTGTTTGTTGATAAGGTGAGGTGGTATGGCATGGAACAAAATTATCAGTAATGAAGTTCTGGAGCTTGAAATCTATAATTCCTTGCTAGTCTGCTTCCCTAGAGTTTGTGTGTTTTTATTTTTGGTGGTTGGTCGAGTGAAGAAAGACAACAGAGGGGGATCTGCATGGTGGAAATGGAGGGAGGAAGGGGAAGGGAAGAAAATAGCTTCTCTCACATTCTCTCCATGGTATAACATTATGAACTTGTATGCTTGAGAAGTGACAAGAAAATTACCTTACATTGGCACCAGGTCACTTCACCTGTCTCTTTAATGGAGACATTTTTCCATGCTTCATTAGGTACATTTCTTTAGTTATTTTTCATTTGACGCCACTCACTTGGGTAGAAAATTTTGTTAAAAGTGCGGGTGTAATGTAGAGGTAAGGGCTGTAAGTTGTAGACAGTAGCTAGTTGCAGCAGTGGTGTGCATCTCCATGCCCATGATGTTTTTGCAGACAGCTGTGAATGAGTCATAGCTCTTTGGCCACTTGGCTTATGTTGAGGAGGATTCAGCTGAATACCCCGAGAAAATCATATCATACTCATGGCTTAAGTGAGACCAATGTGTGGTAAGTGCCAAGACATAACCCTAGCAGGGGCTAGATGCCAGGATACTGAAATGTAAGGCCAGTTGTGTAATCAGTTGTTCATGGTGTTCGTACAAATGGATATTAAGACCACATTATCATAGGCTTAATATGAGAAAGTTCTTGCACATTTGGGTACGTAGTTTATACAGAAGTAGGTGTCATTGTGCATACGTTAAAAGATGTTTCTAGCATTTATGGTGCATATGTTGATACATGAAGAACTGTTATGGAGTATAGTCAGCTAGTCATTTCCTCCACCGGGAAAACAAAATCTTCGTAAGAAATGTATGATTTCTGAATATCGGAAATACCTGTGTGGATACTTGGAGTAAATTAGTACACTTTTTAGGTATTTATTTACATGTGTACAGGGATGTTCTGCAAGTATTGGGAATTGTCCACCAAACATCTTGAGCACGAATGGGCAATCCGTAATCACAATGATGTGACTATTGGGTATGATAGCCAGGCCTTCAAGGGTCAGGTCAGAGGTCAGGCCATCATATCTAAGAATTTTACTTTCATGCTCAAGGGTCATAACATTGTGCTTAAGGGATTGTATGTAGTGCTGGTGTGCTTGTGCTATGGCAGTTTCACAAGCTTATGCTAAACCTGTAAACACTGTCTTAGATGATGCTTTTGGTCTGCCTGGCAGGAGAATGGGCAGAGTAGGTCACCATCAAAGGGTTCTCGTGGCTCACCCAAGAAGAGGATGCCACGCTCCTCAGACCCGTCCCCCATGAAGCAGCGCACCCCGCAGTCTGCAACTTCCGCCGAGCGTAAAGGTCAGTAGTTGCCACAAACCCTTATTTGCTGTACATTTAGCCTTACATTTACTCAGAACATCATTGCATACCATGTCCACTCTAACTATAAGCTAATCCGGCACTTATTCACCAATCACACTCTCACTTGCCAAACCCTCACCATAATACCTTCATCCATTATGTACTCACCCTTCTCACTCTTGGCCAATACACACTTTTCATTTTGACTTTCCTGCCACACACTCATCCATTATACACTTGTATCACAACTTCATCCTCATACACGTAACATTTACTGCACACAAAAATGTTCAGCAGCCTCATCCTATGCACAGAAACAGATAGCATTACTTTATTTAGAGAAGTAAAGAATGTATACTAGATAAATAGCAGTAGTGATTCAGTATAATAGATGGTTTCAACATCAAACAGTATTTTAATCAGTTATGCTTAGTTGTCCCAGTAGTAATGTATACATACTGTTCCAAAAATTTTTCCCATATGACAGTCATGATATTCCAGTTTCTTCCTTGTTTCTTGATTTAAAATGATGAACAGTTGCGTGTTCATAGCTTTCCTTTTTTCACTTTACAGCAGTGCCTATGAACAAGGTTGAGGTGGGTAAGACGGCGTCTCCCAACCTCAAAGCAGTTAAGTCCAAGATAGGCAGCATGGACAATGCTTCGTACAGGCCCGGTGGTGGCAAGATCAAGATAGAAACCAAAAAACTTGACTACTCCAAGGCATCAAGCAAGGTCGTAGCTAAAAATGTTGCCTACACCCCTGGTGGTGGGGACAAGAAGGTGGGTCATCCCCTTTTGCCCCTCTACTCTTCAGTTCTATTCTCAGGAGCTTTCTCTCCCCTCTTATCCTCTGCCCTACTTGCAACACTCTCTGCTACACCCTGTACATCACCTTTGCTCCACCCTTTGCCACTGCCATCTGCTACATTTACAAACACTGCCACACCCCCTACCACTTCACTATTACACTGGGATCTTTTATGCCTGCCATTGTATATTACTAAAGCAATCTTATGTGATGAACTGCCCTTCTTTGATGGACAGACTTTGATAAAACATTCTGTTTTGGACATACCACTGTGCCTGCTAAAGTGAACCTATAGAAGAACATTCTGTATTGGAATACTGCAGTAACCTGTTTGGGGGAACATGTATAGTAAGTTGCTGTAATAGACTATTGTTGCAGACCTCTTTAGCATCTATTCTAATTGCCATTTGTGTCATGGTTCTTTATCAGCCTGTTTTATTGGATTTATTTAGAAACTGCTGTAAGGGATTTCTGTAATGATGTACCATGGTGGACTTTTGTAGGAGCTAAGTTTTATTAGACTACTGCAGTAACTTGCTGTAGTGAATATACTTTTGTAACCTCTTGCAGTGGACACCTGTAGTGGAATACTCTTTTAGCTTGCTTTGATGGAGTGCTGTACTTGAAATTACTATAGTAATCAGAACCTAAATTTTTGGAAAATTTGCTTTTTAATAATATGTCATTACTGAAAGAGACGGAAAGTCAGTCAAGGAAACAGTGACTAACATAGAGCCTTTTCTTAGTATTTAGTGGTGCGCTGTGCACTGGACAGGAGTTGGTTTCATGTTATAAGAAAACAGTATACAAATAACAAAATAATATTTAGTTGAATTCATTATCAGCTCTCTACCATTAACCATTAGAACTGTAACAACAAGGCTTAGTAGAAAAATAATCACATCATCTTTCAGTATGAAAAGCCCTACGATAATTTAAGCCAAAGCCAATATTCATTTATATTGTATAATATAAACTTCATTTACATATAAGTTAATTAGACACTGCATCAGAGTAATTGTAATTCTAGTAATTTTAGACATATCAAAAATCACCACAGATACATAATGCATGAGCTACCCATAGTGACAGTACATTACAGTATAACCTGTTTTACTGCACCACCCTGGTAACCTCCATTTTTAGATAATTATAGCAACTTATTGCAGCAGGAAAACAGATGTAATATACTACTGTAGTGGACAGATTGATGTAGTACCCTACTGTTTGGAAAACATAGTTTGGTAATGAACTTCTTTTAATTAACTTACCATGTAAGAATGGGTTTCTCTGTCCCTTGGAATCTTGTATGATTGGCATTTGGGGCACCAGTTCTCTAGATTTCTCTGAGAATTATTCTCGCAAGGGGTTCATTCCTGTTGACAATTGATCCATCCCATGTAGAGAGAGTAGAAGACAATGGATGGATAGTTTTTTGAATGATTCCAGTAACTTACAGCATTATGTCGTTATAGTTAAGTGATGGTCCACAGTAATAAATCTAATGGACTTCTGTAATATATATGGATTTGCTGTAGTTGTAGTATTGAGGTGTACTATCAGCCAATTTTGATTTAGAGTACTCTGTAATGTCTCTACTTTAGTGGGATAATGTAGAAGGCTACTGCATGTCCGTTGTTATGCATATTATGGGTTGCCATTATGGTTTACTGCAAGTCCATTGTTGTGGGCCCATATATCTACAACACTTGGCTACTGTTATCCTGTTGTAGTGGGCTACTGTAGGTCTGCTTCAGTTGGGTATTGTAGATCTAATGTAAAAGGCTACTGTATGCCTATCAGTGTGTACTTTTGTAGGTCGCTGTAGTGGTTTACTGTCATGGGCTCCTTAAACTTCACTCCAGATATAAAAGTTTTCAGTCTTTTGACATTTAAATGATAATCTTATCCTTCTGACTCTGGAACTGTTCAAAGTCATGAAATGCTTTTAATTTTATTGGTTTTAACTTCTTTCTTTTTCTTTTTCTTTCAAACTATTCGCCATTTCCCGCATTAGCGAGGTAGCGTTAAGAACAGAGGACTGGGCCTTTGAGGGAATACCCTCACCTGGCGCAATTCTCTGTTCCCTCTTTTGGAAAATTAAAAAAAAAAAAAACGAGAGGGGAGGATTTCCAGCCCCCCGCTCCCTCCCCTTTTAGTCGCCTTCTACGACACGCAGGGAATACGTGGGAAGTATTCTTTCTCCCCTATCCCCAGGGAAATTATAAAAACCCCAAGGTTTCACCCAGAACGCCTTGATGCTCTTCTTGTTGTTAACACAGAAAAGAGCAGCGGTGGGCTACCAATCCATTGGGTCCTTGCTAATTTGGTGCTTTTTCCCCATAATGTAACTCTTCAACTGTTCTCTCTCACACTTTAGTATCTTCAGTTCATCCACTCTCTCGCCTAATGTCCCGGTTTCTCAAACACACTATATAAACTTTAACAGGTGATCACTTCTTCCATGCTCCTTCACCCAGTCTTTCTAATTCTGGAATTATTCTTGTTCTCTGTTGAAGCATTCAAATTCTAGAACATTTGTCTTATAATG
Source organism: Panulirus ornatus (assembly GCF_036320965.1). Taxonomy (NCBI): domain Eukaryota; kingdom Metazoa; phylum Arthropoda; class Malacostraca; order Decapoda; family Palinuridae; genus Panulirus; species Panulirus ornatus. Next base: position 5,039,400 of record NC_092237.1, read on the forward strand.
TGTTTTAATTCTTGTCTTCTCTCTGTATATCTTAAATTCATGTAACTGGGTATATTTGCTAGACTCCTACTCTGTCTTTTTATTATATACATTCTTCTAAGTTATGAAATATTTTTTCTAAACTCTTGTACTTGTGTCATTAGCATGATGTGTTCTTTCAAATTTTTTAATGTATATAAAACCCTAAAGTGCCATAAATCTTGACCCCTCCACACATATATCCTTTCACTTAATCTTCCTAATATATTTTCTTTATGCTCCAATATCTGAAGAAACTGACAACCTTTTTCCTCTTTTAGTATCCTAATTGAGTCTAGATGTTTTAATTCATCATGTTCTCTTTCTTTGATTCCTCCCCTGTCTTTTATTGTCTTGATTTCTCTACTCTTCTGATTTATTCCTTGGTTTGTTCATTTGAACTCATAATCTGTCTATGTTTGTCGTGATCAGTTCTCTTTAAATATTTGTCTTCTCAGTCCTAATCTAATCTTTGATGTGTTTCCACAGACTTGTGTTGTTTAAGATCTCCCTTTGTTGATACTTAATCTCCATATTGATCTGTCCTGTCATGTGTATTTTCTTTAACCCTTAAACTTATGATATTTTCTTTCTGTTTCCTCCTACTATTTCTTAGTGTGCTTTTTACATCCTAAATTTGGTCACTGTAGCTCTTGATTTGTTCATTCTTTGTAATTTTGCACTTTTGATGTTTCTTTCTTTCTTAATACATTCAAATTAACCACTGTAGCTATTCTGACTTTTGATATGTCTTTCACTTGAACTGATATATTTAGTTCTCTAACTTGTTTTCAGTACTATAGATAATTTCTTTCATTAACTGTTCTTTCCGCTGTTGACCATTTATATATAACATTGGATGTTTTTGCCAATGCATCATTTTTTTATGTTTACCTAACCTATAAAATGCGCTTTTCATTTTTTATACATTTAACTCATTTTTTTCTTGAATTACTGTATTATATCTCAATCTTAGATTGATTTCTTTAAATTTTCAACCTTTGGATCTGTTTCCTCATAAAGTGCTGTCTTTTACCTGTAAGTTCAAACAAATGCTAACCTTCTCTTTAACAGTTGGACTGTTCCTCTGCCTTGACTAATTCCTCTCTTTCTTTAACAGCTTTTTCTCCCCATGCATTATCTTTTGATGATTTTTATACTTCTTCATTACTCCTTTTTGTCCATATTTTAAATTCAGGTGGGTGATGATAGTTAAGGAGGACAGCTTTAGTTAAGGTAAACCAGATGGTGATAAAATGAATAATGGTATTTGGGAGAGCAGGTTGTGGTACGTGAGGAGGGTGTCGGTAAGAAAGTTTACTTGCAGTGAGAGTTTAGGTGGCTAGTCATGGTCGTGAGAGTATATGATGGTAGAATTAGTGACTGGTAATTTTTAGGGGAAGGGTTAATGGTTTGTGGTTAGTAAAGGATAGTGACAATTGAAACTTTTTGATAATTCAGAGTTACTGAGTTAGACATGGGATTTTAGAGTAGTATATGTTGTGGTTGATAAGGCTAGTGATAGATTGGAAAAGTTCATAGATGAGTGTGGTTAAAATGGCATTATTTAAGGAAGACACAGGTAATTGGAAAGGGATATTAGCAGCTTGTATTGGTGTGGACATAATCTTATATGGAAAGAGGTTATAGATGCTGATAGTTGGAAAAGCTCACAATTGCTGGGATGACATAACAGAGTATTGTTAAACACTGCAGCTTATTGTGCTTCATTTGGTGATTGTACTCAAATACATTTGTATTAGCAGGGAATTGTAGAAATGGATTTTTTTCTAAAGAAGAATAGACATTGCATAGATCCATCACCAGTTCTAAACACTTCAAGAAAACTATTCCAAATTTTCCTGTAGTTTCTGGTAATCACTTGATATTCATTTCTGATGCACATTTCTGTAATTTCAAAGAATGCCCGTTCATGACTGCAAGATATCTATCTTTTATTTTAATCTGCACTGTCCTTCACAGCCAACATGAACAAGAAATTCATTTTTCAGTTTATATCTCTTTTAATTGGTAATTGATTAATTTCCTTTGCAGTCATAAATTAGTTATTCCATGTTTGAATTTCAGACTTAAGATATTCAGTATAGATGGTGTGATTGCTTCATACTCCTGTGATAAATAGAAGTTGATAAGAGAATGGATGTAGCTGATACCTTTGTATGAAACAGTAAAGTTGATAAGATGGTAGATGTACCTGATATATGTAATACAGTGTAAGCTAATAAGACTATATAGTGTAGCTGATTTGTTTGTGGTGCATTACAAGATAGTGAGTAGAGATAGTGAAGCAGACACATATATTGTACTTTGTAAGTTAGTAAGACAGAAAAGTTAGTTTGCCTTAAAAATATATGTGAAGAGTTAGTTTGAATGAAAAACATTTGTGGTACAGTATATGTTGATGAGAGATATAATATGGCTGTCACATGTATGATAGTATGTTTGTGAGAGAGTAGAGGTAATATGCCTGCAAATACGGGTGATAGTGTATAAGTTTACATAATCAGTAAATCAGTGCTCATAAGTTTATAAGAGCTTTTATTCCTTTAGTTTATGAATTTGAGTTACATTTTGGAATGTTCTTGATTTAGAAAACTTGTGTATATGTATTAATAAGTAATTAATTGTACATTTGCTCTTTGGTTATGATTATTTTGTTTTATAATTGTGTGAAAATTTTGATTGGTATGGAAATAAGAGAGCTCTCTCAACTGTTCCCCAGTGAGATGAAGGCTACACTGTCTTGACTTTGTAAGTTGTTTGTGGTAACTGAACTAGTTACTGTTTATTCTGTGAGGTCAAGATAGGATGTGTTGTTAGAAAGGCTAAATACAGAGCATATAACCCTGATTCATTGGCCTTACAAACTTCATATGAAAGGTGGACAAAGTTTAGGTAGAAAATTATGTTATTAATAAGTACATTTTTTTAACATTTGTCCCCGGCGCTCTTTATACTTCATTACTTTTCAATTTCCTCAAAGGTCACTAACACAGAACATTTTCTTTCATCTTAGCCGGAGAAGGTAGGGAGAGCAGCACTTTTCGTTAGTAGTGGATAAAAGCCTTGAGAGCTTTTACTTGGCATAAGTTTATTTAGAACCTAATGCATGTGGTGCACGTACAAGTGTGCAAATATTAATACACGATAGATTTTGCTGTTTGATATATATGTACAATAATGAGTATACAATGTTAAGATTTTGATTTCTGTAGTTATTGCATTGTTTCCTCTAAGAGGTGCTACCTGATGGAAAACGAAGTGGATCTTGTCTCCCATAAAATGATGGTAATGCTCTTATGTCTGATGCAATATTAAAACAGATGGAAACTTTGTTAATCCCAAGCAGATATTGCCCCTTATAAATAATACATAGTAAGTGACCATCAGTGATTTCCCTGATACCTCAGATTATTTACCTGAAGTCATGTTTTAGTTGACAATATACCTCTAGATATTGGTGTACAATGTTTTGTGTCAGTTCATCTAGTTTATTGTTGATGCCTTGTATTTCCCTATTATCACACATGCAAATCTCCCACCTGCAGCTTGTGTTATTCATTGGTAATCATTTGCAACAAGCAGATATTTTTCACTGTGCAAGGAATTTAATAAATTTTCAAAAAATGTGTAAAAGTTACTTTTGAGTGGTTTAGAGGAAGTTAACTGCATTATCAATTGTTACTAGCTTGATCACTAGCAATTCACCAGTTTGTTGTGTCCTCTGCTGTTGTACTGATCACCTTTCACTCTTTACAGTCTTCTGTCTTGCTTCATTTGAGCTTTATTGTCTGTGATTACCAAGCATGACCATCAAACATTTACATACGGTATATTTTGAAGAAGAAAAAAATTAGTGCAGAACAGTTCCCTTTATTTTGTCTGTATTTAAGGTAGCAGTAAAAATGAACAGAATAAATAGCTTCTTGCATTCATTGGAGTCTATATTGCATCAGTGTATAATTTGTTTCATATACCTACAGATTGAGTCCCAGAAACTGAAGTGGAATGTTACCAGCAAGGTTGGCTCCTTAGATAATAAGGATCACAAACCTGGTGGTGGTGACAAGAAGATTGAAAGTCAGAAAGTAGCATTTAAAGCCCAGTCTAAGATTGGATCAAGGGAAAATATTAAACACAAGCCCGGAGGTGGTGAAGTCCAGGTAATGAACACTAGTCACAGGGTCAGAGACATTCAGTCAAGTGATTTTTGAAAATAATTTTTTTTTTTTCAACTCTTGAAACTGCATGAGGGAATCCTTTCCACAAGCATTAAGTGTACAAACTTTATATTGGTTAACTTCAAAACTTGTAACATGATGTAGATTTTATATGTACTAATCTATAATCAGTTTCTGTATTTAATGTAGAAATTACATTTAAGAGACTTGAAAATAAGTGCATAAAAAACTTACATTGTGTGAAAAGTTTTAAGTTATATAAATTTCTGCACATTTTCATGATTTTGAGTTCTAAAAACACTATATAGGTAAATTGAAGTAAAACACACCAAACAGAAGGAAAAGGTAATTATTTCATCTTTTCATACAACATTTAGGGCTTAGCCTAACATTGGCTCTAGCAAAAATTTTAACAAAAGCTGGAAGGAATTGAAATTGAAAATCAGGTAAAAAAATACCTTTCACATAGTCACATACATTTATTTAAGAGTGATTTTCCCATATATCTTTGAAGCTGCATGATTTTATGAAAGACTTTTTTATCATACATCTTGAAGCAGCATGAGGGAATCCTATCCACTAACATAAGATTACAAACTTTATACTGATACGTTAAGACTTGTAGCATGATGTAGATATAATATTTACCTGATATATTTCAGTATTCGTGTAAGGAATTTGTACACATGAAAAGTTGGTAAAGTTTTGCAATAATAAATAAAATGTATTGATAGTTATATAAATCTCTCATCTCTTATGATTATTTTATCAACAATTATTTCATAGGTAAGGTACTTTAAATAAAACAGATTACAGAGTATGAATGTATTTGAAGCATTTGTCAAGATGCATTATATTTGAATTTTTTTCCATATTTGTGCATAGATAACTTCATTAATTAGTAGGTATTTCCAAAAATAACCCCTCTTCCCTGGGTATTGTTATAAAGGTGAACATGGTAGTGAACGGAACTATGGAAGTTGGAGTGAGTCATCACACGGGTGGGTGAAGGTTTTGGGTTCACTAATGATGTGTGGAAAGAAGGTTAACTATCTAGAAGCACAAAAATGGGTATGTTTGATGGTATAGTTGTCCTGATGGTGTTGTATGGATGTGAGGTATGAGCTTTAGGGAAGAGTGTCAATGTGTTTGAAATGAAATATTTGAGGTCGGTATGTGGCATGATGAGGATTGGACAAATAAGAAATGGTTGGGGTAAGAGAGAGAGAGAGGCAGAAATAAGAAGAGCATAGTTGAGAGAGCTAAAAAGGATGTGCTGGAATGGTTTATACTTATGGAGAAAATGAGTGGGATGCTAACAAAGAGGGTATATGTGTCAGAAGTGGAGGGGACAGGGAGAAGGGGGAGACCACCTTAGAGATGGAGGGATGGAGTGAGAAAGGTTTTGAGTGCTTGTGGCCGGAACATGTTGGAGGATGAGGCATGCATAGGATTGAATTGGAAGTATCTGGTAAACAGAGGTCAGTATGCTGTCAGTGAACTGAACCAGGGTATATAAAGTGGTCAGGGGAAACCACAGAAAGATATTTGAGTCTTGGTTGGGCATGGTGCATTACACTTGACAAATGAAATTGGATATAAGTGAATGAAGCCATCTGTTCCTGACACTACTTCACTAAACAAAGGTATATTTATATATATATATATATATATATATATATATATATATATATATTATTTTTTTTTTTTATTATACTTTGTCGCTGTCTCCCGCGTTTGCGAGGTAGCGCAAGGAAACAGACGAAAGAAATGGCCCAACCCCCCCATACACATGTATATACATACGTCCACACACGCAAATATACATACCTACACAGCTTTCCATATATATATATATATATATATATATATATATATATGTGTGAATAAGAGCAAGGTTATTAGGTACAGTAGGGTTGAGGGTCAAGTCAGTTGGGAGGTAAGTTTGAATGGAGAAAAACTGGAGGAAGTAAAGTGTTTTAGATATCTGGGAGTGGATCTGGCAGCGGATGGAACCATGGAAGCGGAAGTAAATCATAGGGTGGGGGAGGGGGCGAAAATCCTGGGAGCCTTGAAGAATGTGTGGAAGTCGAGAACATTATCTTGGAAAGCAAAAATGGGTATGTTTGAAGGAATAGTGGTTCCAACAATGTTGTATGGTTGCGAGGCGTGGGCTATGGATAGAGTTGTGCGCAGGAGGGTGGATGTGCTGGAAATGAAATGTTTGAGGACAACATGTGGTGTGAGGTGGTTTGATTGAGCAATTAATGAAAGATTTAGAGATATATGGTTATAAAAAGAGTGAGCTTGAGACAGCAAAAGGTGTGCTAAAATGTTTTGAACGCAAGGAGAGAATAGGTGAAAAAAAGTGGACAAAATGGATATATGTGTCAGAGGCAGAGGGAACAAGAACTGGGAGACTAATTTGCAGATGGAAGGATTGGAGTGTAAAAGATTTTGAGAGATCAAGGCCTGAACATGCAGGGGAATAAAAGGCATGTACGGGATAGAGTGAATTAGAACGATGTGTTATACTGGGGTTGATGTGCTGTCAGTTGACTGAAACGGCATGTGAAGCATCCAGGGTAAACCAAGGAAAAGTCTTTGAGGCCTGGATGAGATTAGGGAGCTGTGGTTTCATTGCGTTACATGCACTGAGGAGGATATATATATATATATATATATATATATATGTGTATATATATATATGTATATATATATATATATATATATATATATATATAGAGAGAGAGAGAGAGAGAGAGAGAGAGAGAGAGAGAGAGAGAGAGAGAGAGAATGTGTGTGTGTGTGTGTGTTACCATATTCTGCCTCCTTGAGGTTGCACTTTAAGTGAAAAGTCTTCTTTAACAAGGCTGTATCATTATCAGTGGACAAAACAGAATACAGTCTTTTCAAAGAACGTTTTCCTTCACAGGAGTTCATCCTGTCCCTTTTACTGAGTGTAACATATTGTTGAAGCTGCAGGAGCTCTTGGAAAAGGGATCCATAGATAACACTAGGACCTGGGTTGATGAATAATAACTAGCGTGTGTGTGTTTATTATACATGTTTGAATACAGTTTTTAATCAAATGCATGCCTGTTTTATGTACAGATTCATAATATCTAGTTTTGATATCCTTTTATCTTGTATGATGCTATATAAATGAAAATTTTTTTCTTGCCAACCTAATGCTGTGATAACAGAAGAAGAGTGCAAAATCAGAGGGAAAAGTAAGTCAAGAGAGAATGGCCAAGGTTGTGCCATCATTTGCACTGCTTTTATTGTTAGGAATTTCGGCTGTCAGGGAGCTTTGAGTATACCTGTACATTCACTGGGTTTGTATTCGAGTAAGAGTAATGAGAAATGCTTTTTTTCTTGGTTTCAAAGGTAAGACTGGATGCATGGGAAACCTGCATGTAAAGAGATTATTCACTTATACTGAGAGGATTGATACACTGCTTGCTGTAATGTCAAAAGGGTTAAATTATATGCTTCCCTTTTCACAGTAGTCTCATAATCTTTACACCAAATTTTCTGATCCTAAGCAGCCTGAAAAGCGGCATCCCATAACATCATACATCATGATGAACCATACCAAGATTGGATTTTTCTTGTAATGTAAATCAAAAATACACGGACAAGTGTTGTACCATCAGTCCTCCAGTCTTTTACCGTGAAGATATCAGCAAACTTGTAAAGCAAGTACAGTACAAACTGATATTTATTCAGCCTTATAGAGTGACATTCTCAAGCACCAACTAAAGCCGTTCATTGTAATAGACATTCTCATAATTGTCATTTGCTAATGCCACTTACCATTGTCATGAAGAATTTATTTCTACAATACTTCACCACCTCACCTTTGCAAGCAGACATGCTTACATTTATGATATTCAAACCACATCATGTTCGATCACTTTATATACACTGTACTCTGTCATCTTATAGGAGTGCAACATAATTCATTTTGACTCCATTGTTTACGGTGTTTCACACATATAGTTTGCTACATCTGTAGAATTATCTAGCCTCTTTATGTACACAACTTTTTTGAAAGTTACTGAATACATAGCATTCAGCTCTCAGTGGGAAAGAATTTGCTGACATATTATGTATCTTTACATGACAGAGAGGTTAACATTGCAATTTATCAATCTTTTCCAAGGTAATCCAGATCATGCGAGTCTATTAATGATTATTAACATACTAAGGTTACAGTTGTAATACAGAGGTTTCAGTCCACTGACTTTGGAAGACATTTAGATATGTCTGTAGTGGTGTGCACCAACTTGTTTATGGTGATATTTATCACATACAGTATGACAATACCAATTTTCTTTCAGTTCAAGGTGCTGCAAACCTCATCCAGCAAGAATTATAAAAAGGATTGTGGCTCAGTGATCTTTTTATATAAATTCTCAGAATCAAGTTTTTTGGTATAATCTCATGAAATTTTTTCATCTAAACTGTTATTTTATTCATCTTTAATATAATGAGATTGCCAAAAGATTTTCAGTGTTATTTTGAAGTGCTTATATCAATATATTGATAATTATGCAGTTGGACATGAAAAATTTTAATAACTTCATAAAAGTATGCTGTAATGCCATTTACAACTGAGTTTAGAATGTTTATATGTAAATGTATGAGCATTTTATGTTTACTGTTGTCAGCAAGTGTTAACCAATACTGTTTGAAAATTCCTCTACTTTAGTGATACTCACAGGGCTTTAATAGAGTAATAAATATGTGATCACTTTTCCGTAAGTTACGAATTTTGTTAATAGTGGTTCAATTATGTACTCTATCAGAATAGAGATTTTTGTAATTCAGTGATCTATCAAGGTAGTTATTCATTTGCCTAACGTCATACCAAATTTAATGTAAATAGGGTGCGTAAGACAAGGGAGCAAATGGGAACTTCAGTGAAGGGCGTAAATGGGGAGGTGATAACAAGTAGCGGTGATGTGAGAAGGAGATGGAATGAGTATTTTGAAGGTTTGTTAAATGTGTCTGATGACAGAGTGGCAGATATAGGGTGTTTTGGTCGAGGTGGTGTGCAAAGTGAGAGGGTTAGGGAAAATGATTTGATAAACAGAGAAGAGGTAGTAAAAGCTTTGCGGAAGATGAAAGCCGGCAAGGCAGCAGGTTTGGATGGTATTGCAGTGGAATTTATTAAGAAAGGGGGTGACTGTATTGTTGACTGGTTGGTAAGGTTATTTAATGTATGTATGACTCATGGTGAGGTGCCTGAGGATTGGCGGAATGCGTGCATAGTGCCATTGTACAAAGGCAAAGGGGATAAGAGTGAGTGCTCAAATTACAGAGGTATAAGTTTGTTGAGTATTCCTGGTAAATTATATGGGAGGGTATTGATTGAGAGGGTGAAGGCATGTACAGAGCATCAGATTGGGGAAGAGCAGTGCGGTTTCAGAAGTGGTAGAGGATGTGTGGATCAGGTGTTTGCTTTGAAGAATGTATGTGAGAAATACTTAGAAAAGCAAATGGATTTGTATGTAGCATTTATGGATCTGGAGAAGGCATATGATAGAGTTGATAGAGATGCTCTGTGGAAGGTATTAAGAATATATGGTGTGGGAGGCAAGTTGTTAGAAGCAGTGAAAAGTTTTTATCGAGGATGTAAGGCATGTGTACGTGTAGGAAGAGAGGAAAGTGATTGGTTCTCAGTGAATGTAGGTTTGCGGCAGGGGTGTGTGATGTCTCCATGGTTGTTTAATTTGTTTATGGATGGGGTTGTAAAGGAGGTAAATGCAAGAGTCCTGGAAAGAGGGGCAAGTATGAAGTCTGTTGGGGATGAGAGAGCTTGGGAAGTGAGTCAATTGTTGTTCGCTGATGATACAGCGCTGGTGGCTGATTCATGTGAGAAACTGCAGAAGCTGGTGACTGAGTTTGGTAAAGTGTGTGGAAGAAGAAAGTTGAGAGTAAATGTGAATAAGAGCAAGGTTATTAGGTACAGTAGGGGTGAGGGTCAAGTCAATTGGGAGGTGAGTTTGAATGGAGAAAAACTGGAGGAAGTGAAGTGTTTTAGATATCTGGGAGTGGATCTGTCAGCGGATGGAACCATGGAAGCGGAAGTGGATCATAGGGTGGGGGAGGGGGCGAAAATTTTAGGAGCCTTGAAAAATGTGTGGAAGTCGAGAACATTATCTCGGAAAGCAAAAATGGGTATGTTTGAGGGAATAGTGGTTCCAACAATGCTGTATGGTTGCGAGGCGTGGGCTATGGATAGAGATGTGCGCAGGAGGATGGATGTGCTGGAAATGAGATGTTTGAGGACAATGTGTGGTGTGAGGTGGTTTGATCGAGTAAGTAACGTAAGGGTAAGAGAGATGTGTGGAAATAAAAAGAGCGTGGTCGAGAGAGCAGAAGAGGGTGTTTTGAAATGGTTTGGGCACATGGAGAGAATGAGTGAGGAGAGATTGACCAAGAGGATATATGTGTCGGAGGTGGAGGGAACGAGGAGAAGAGGGAGACCAAATTGGAGGTGGAAAGATGGAGTGAAAAAGATTTTGTGTGATCGGGGCCTGAACATGCAGGAGGGTGAAAGGAGGGCAAGAAATAGAGTGAATTGGAGTCATGTGGTATACAGGGGTTGACGTGCTGTCAGTGGATTGAAGCAAGGCATGTGAAGCGTCTGGGGTAAACCATGGAAAGCTGTGTAGGTATGTATATTTGCGTGTCTGGACGTGTGTATGTACATGTGTATGGGGGGGGGGGGGGGGTTGGGCCATTTCTTTCGTCTGTTTCCTTGCGCTACCTCGCAAACGCGGGAGACAGCGACAAAGTATAAAAAAAAAAAAAAAAAAAAAAAAAAAAAAAAAAAAAAAAAAAATGATAATTCATAGAATCTCACTTTATTCAAAAGTTTACATTTGTTTGAGATACCACCTGCATTTATTGTTTTAAGAACTGAGGATGCTATATGAAATGAGAAATTTTTAAGCATTGAAAAATACAGTACACTGTATAAATATGTCATACATAGTTGCACTTGGTAGGAGTAATGAAAGGCATTGACATACTGAAAGCTTATGAGTTCCGATTCATACATTTTGAGGACTGACACATAATTTAACAGTACAGTTGATGGGAGGCAATTTACAGTTCAGTAGTCTTATTATGATTCAACCAGTAACTTCATTGCCAGAGCATAGCATGTTTATCTTAGAATTTACTGTTGTCTACATAATAGGAATGCTGTCCTATCACACTGCAGTATTTTCGTAGATTTCACAAGCTAGAGCTTTGCTGTTTTGACATAAAACTCCACTGATGCAAGGCTGAAGGAGAAGATCTGACGAAAGACTTTACTGGAAAATAATTTGGAATTTAGATCTTGTTCTTTTACCTTAGTTAAATTTAATGTTGCTTTCCATTGAGAGTAGTGTGGAGAAAGCATTGGATGGGCTTTAGCTATTTCAGTATTAACATTTAAGTTTGAAAAATTTGTACTTGCTTTCTCCAGCTACTGGTTCATAGCCTGCTTGGCCCAACTGCCACTACTGTCACACACTTCTACTTTGCACTATTGCAGATTGAGACAAAAAAGCTGGACTTCAAGGAAAAGGCTTCCAGTAAAGTAGGGTCACTAAATAATGTTCAGCACAAAGCTGGTGGTGGTGATAAAAAAATATTTGATGACAAGGATTACCTGAGGCAGATGCAAGGTTCTCCTTGTAAAACCCCAACCAGTAAGGCTTCCTCAGAGGCAAATTTGTCAAGAACACAGGTATGACCTCCACTATGTTTTCATTTTATGAATTTCAATTTTTCATTGTTTAACATACACTTTCAAGGCAGATCCATAGTTTCTTAAAATGAAATGCCGTGCTAGTTTCTCATGTTTGATTTGACATGATGAGTCATGAATGTTATCAATATAACAAAGAGTATTTTCATGTATGACATATACTTCTTCTTTTGATGATTTATGAAGAAAGGAAATTTGTTAGCCCTGCATGCTGTGAAAGACCAAAACTGTCAATGAAAGGTTTCATTTACATTTACTAATAGTTCTCTATAATTCTAGTAATAGTTAGTGACTAATAATGAACTGGCAAAGTCATTTAATCCATTATCATTTGCTTATAATTTCCAGTATACGTATCAAGAATATATGTATCAGTGCACTGTGAATACCAAAAGTTAATATGTAAAATACTTCGTCATAGTGATGTGGCACTGATTCTTTTGAAGTAAATGTAACATACTGGTTTTGCAGTACCTAGTTATCACAATTCAAAGGCTAACTTAAAAGCAGATAAATACCTTCCCTGTTATTTACTATCGAAAACTTTATTGGTCATGATTGTTCTTTGTAATATATATGATCCAACATAACTTTAGTCATAGATTCAGATTTTATATGTACAGATATTTCCCTAAATGTTATTTATCCGCTGTATTAGAGATGCTGCATATGTGTGGCTAAGAGTTTTTCTGGAATATACCATCAAAAGAGTTATATGTTGAGCATGAAAAACTTTAAAACATCATTGATTGAGTGGAGTTATGAAATATCTGAAATAATGTAAAGAAGAAGACAAGTCCATTACCAGGTCATAACACATATACCATGTATAGCATGAAGCTAGTACTATACTGCATCAAAGGTATGTATTTACACAAATGAATTGTGATATAGTATTCTACCCTGTTTCACAAAGAGCTTTTTCCCCTGAAATTTCAGTACTATCTAATTATGTAGCTTTTCAAATAGAAATATATTGCAATTAAGTGATCTTTCTTGAATTCTCCATGATTAGTTTAAATGTTTAAAGAAATTATTAACAATAATAATTGAAAAAAGGCTTATTCTTTTACATGAAAATTCCTAAACTTACTGATAAGCAGCTCCTACAAATTAATTACAGTAAATTTATACATAAATTTCTTGATACATGAGGATGAAAGTAATTGAAAATTTGCTTTGAAGAATTGTGTTTTTATACTATGTTTATGTGTTAATGAGTAATGCATAAGTATACCTTAATCAGCCACATTGCTTTGAAGAATTGTTTTTATACCTTGTTTACGTGTTAATGAGTAATGCATAAGCATATCTTAATCAGCCACAAAGGAAGTTGGTAAAAGCTGACATTTGGTGAGTAATCGTCTTAAACCTGTATCTAATGAGCGACGAGTTCAAAAGACTACCCAACCTTTTTATATACACTAGCTAGACAAGAAGTCACTGTTACAGCCTCTCGTTATTTTCATTGTGTTGAATATTATGTAACAACACAAAACTAATTTCTCTTTAGTCAGACAGACACTGAAATACTATGCCTAAGGGATATAAGCTCATTCTATTCAGTGAAACTTACAGGATAGACTAATCAGGCTGATTGACTCACTCAGAAGAACTCAGGAGGATGGAGGGGCAATCTGTGTAATGATAGATTTATGTGTATTTACATGGGAGTACAATATTGCATTAGCATTAGCAAGATGGGATAAGGAAGAAGTCTTTATAGAAATGATGTAATTAGGCTACTGAAACATCTTGACTTATGTAAGCCTCGTGGTCCTGAAGATCTCCCCTTATGTGCAAAAGAAATAGGCAGAAACACAAGCTAGATCCCTCAAAATAATGTTCAGTAGGTCAGTAAAGGAATGGGTTGGTCTGAAGGTGTGGAAAAGGGGTTAATATTGTGCCTGTTTTTAAGAATGGTTATTGTGAAATTGCACTGAACTATAGGCCAATCTCATTATAGAGTGTGATTTGTAAAACACTGGACAAGATAATCAGAAAAATGAATTACTATGTGCAAAGGAAAACTATTGAACTGGGAGACAGCATGGCTTCGGGGAAAGAAATGCACACATTACAAGTCTTCTATACTTCTATGATTAAGTAAACTCCATCTTAGGTCAAAGAAATGGATAGGGTAGACTGTATGTATGTTCATTGACTGTCAGAAGGCTTTTTACATTGCACCTTGTTAGTGGCTTATCAAGAAACTATAGCTGCAAGTAAAAAGTAAGGAGCAGTATCCCTTCAAAAGATAGGGGGATTACTTTAGGAGGAGGAAGTAGGTAAGAGATGCATTCTTAAAATGGGCTGTGGTCTACCATTATTCTTGAAACTCTTATTTGAATTTGTCTGGGGATGATCTCAGGGTCATGAGAGAAATAAGAAGTGATGAATGCATCATCTTACAAGGGGACCTAGACAAAGTCTCTAGTTGGTTTGATAAATGGATGATGGGATTCAGTCCATTTAAGTGAAAGGTAATGAGGATGAGATAGTGAAAGGCCTATGTGCAATTATTATCTAGGGGAAAATGAACTGCTGGAATCTGTCTGAGAAAGAGACCTGGGGATTGACATTGAGCCTAATCTGTTGCCAGAGTTGCACATAAGGAGAAATGTAAAAGAAACTGACCACAGGGTCCATTGTGGAAGAGAGAAGAGAAGGGGGATCCTGATGACAACCTTCAGGCTTCTAAATCAGTTGGACAATGCGGACAGTTAACATGTTTTCATGAGATGCCGTATCAGAGTAATCAGAGGCCATGACAAGAAGCTGGGCAAAAAGCTGATTTGAAAAGATGCAGAGTAGTACTAACTGACTTTACAAAAATGTATGTGAAAGGGGTTGGGCAGGATTTTTAACTATTGGTTCATAGTAGCTTGTTTATGCAAAATTACTCTGTAAGTATTCACTTTTGCCAATTAAGTTTGTGAATGGCCATAGTGACACAGCCAGACACTATAAATTAAGCTTAAGCAATGGGAAATGAAATGTAAGGCATAGGTATAAGATCATGAATATAAGGCATACTTTTATGAACTTTTAACAAAGCACATAGTCTAGTAAATCAGTCTACAGCAGAAATTTCTTAATAAATTTGTTAACTTTCAGAGCCCAAGCCCTGGACTAATGTCACCAACAACGCAGGTAAAAATGCACAAAAGAATTCCTGAAACCTCTCTCTGTCCTGCCTGCAAATCAAACACCTTACGCCTGTCTTCGCACTCCTACCTTCTCTGATAGCACTGCAGGTTTAGAATAGCATCAATGTTTCTGATTTAATTTGGTGTATAAATTTTTTTCTATATTCTTAATTTTATCTCCTGAACATTCTATAATTTCATGGTCAATAGTTTTTGAAGTCCCACTGCTGTTTATTCTATATTCTTTTGCTTACTCCATTGGCTTGTGCATTTAGCTTCTATTGCTTTATTTTCCAGATTCTGATAACTTGCTTCTCTTCAATTTATCAGTTCTGTTCTTTCTTATGTAAGTAGTTTGTAGTATGTGATGCTTTGTTGTGTTGTTTTACATTTAAGAAAGGCTTTCTTACCAAAACTAATGCATTATTGTTGTTGAATCCACCAACTAAAGTGACTCAAGTGATTAATAGTATTTAGCGAAAGTAACCTTGTTCATCATTGAATGTTTGAATTTTGGAAAACAAATTCATTATTATCTATGATATTCTATCTTGTTTTAGAGAGATATACTTTATAGTGGGATGGGATTATGAGTTCACTAATCAGTGCAAGATTATATGTTTACATGAATTGAGCATGTTCAGGTTTGAAAATTTATTCCCTCTAATTTGCGTCTCAGTGATTTTTTTAATGATGTTGTTTGTCCAGTATCTTCTCATAACTACAGCTTTTCTCCAGTGCATTTGCTTTAGCAACCCTAATTTTCTTTTTTTAATTTAAACGCATATTTCTTGGTTTAAGTAAGAAACCCACACTATGCGTGTTATAACCAAACAAACTTAAAGAATTCTTCAACAGGTTGCTGTATGGCTTTTAAATAGTTATGCTTGTGGAGATAATTTCCAGTTGATGTAAAGGTAAATAAAAACAGTAATACTTTCGGAAGATTCTTCATTTAGGAGAGGAATAGGCATTCCACAATATATATATTGATAATATTAGTTTGGGAATTTCAGTTTTTCCATGATATTACATCTGGTGAAAACAATACAGGCAGCACGTTCCACAGAAATTTATAAAACTACTATTGTTTGGCCTCTTGCCTTTTAACTAGGTTCTGTACACTTTCACCTTTAAAAACATTTCCAAAATTGCAATCACAAGATGCATCTATACCCATTTAACTTTACAGACTAGCTCTATTTCATATTTTGAAGTCCTTAGTAGGTTTTCATATGTAGTGAAAGAGAGCCTTCAGATACTGTTATAGGTATTTTAAAATTGATATATCCATGTCATATTGACAGTGAAATATACGATTCTTTCCTAGGAGGAAGAGGAAGTTGAGCAGGCAGGAACCAGGCAAGATGTGACCACTGCAGAGTGAGCTTCCCATCAAGGAACTGTCATGAACCATTGACACCTAAGGCCTCCCCCCTCCCCTCCTTTATTTCACATGCTGATTTGATAGAGGATTAGAATCCACAGCAGTTGGTATGGGGAAATTGTTAAGGTGATAAGTGCTTCGTGGACATGCTTGAACTTCATATGCAGACTTAGTTACCTCTGCTGTTACTGCAATCATTACAGTGGCATTTCTCTGTGGTGCATAGAGGTCCACTGTAGAAGACTGTTTTACAACAGTGAAACACCAGTTTTGTTTTCCTTCAATGCAGATTGGACACTTTCATGAAATTAGGAAAAGCTTGGTGAAAAGATATTTCTGTCCACTGCACAGTCTGTTTATATGCATTCCATGTCAGTCCAGATATACATGTTATTTCACCTGCGGGATGCATGTGAACAAGTGCTATTGCAGCTGCTTTTGATACATGGTAAACCTTACTAATATTCTATGTACAGAGAGAATGGTAAACATCTTTGTTTTCCCTTGACATTTATATGCTATTATTTTGTTTAATGTGAAGTATGATTATAATCCAGCTTCAATACTCAAGTGTTTATGGTACTGTTTCTATAGCTGTATGCACACTACCACTCTTCTGGAACCTTGCTTAGTCTAGTGATGAATTTGCTTTGCCTTTCATTTTCAAATACAGTAACTGGTAGCTCTTATTTGAAGAAGCAATAACTCAAATATTTTCCTGTAGTGAAAAGTAGTCTTGTTGAGGAAGCAGTATAATCACTAGGTTCACATAAGCTAAAAACCAAGCTCAGAGTTTAAAACTTTTTGAATATGTCCATAAAGTTCATCAAGGCATGTTTTAACATCATGTACTGTCGAAAAGTAAATTGGTCTCGATATATACTGTAAAAAAAAAAATGCTCCTGTTACAATGGACAAGCTAAGCAAAGGTTCCCTTGCTTTTTTCTTCAGAATGTTTGAAAGTTTTGTTATATTTCAGTAACACAGAGTCTTACATTTTAGGATACTTGTCAGAATAGTTTTAGGCTTCTACTATTTCTTGAATCTTCCATACACAAATCAAATGCTTGGACATGTCTCTATGCATATCCAAGTTTCATGAGAATGCTTCATTCCTGCACAACGCTCCACTTGTGTCACTATTGCCATGGAAGGATGCCTCTAGTTACTTGTGTCTTTGGTGACAATGATCACAAGCAGCTGCTTCTGAATGAACTTAACACCAGGCCCTGAACTGGTAAGGAGCAATAGGGAATTTAAAAAAGCTACCACTGTACTTCACAAAAAGAAAAAAAAAAAAGCAGTGAGCTATAAAGTCTTGTGTAACTTCAGTAACTGATTGCCAAGTTCATTAAGTTTCTTAAAATACTAATGTTTCTTTTTTGAGAAGTCTAAAAATTTTCAATTAGGGTTCCTCCAGTACCAAGTTCTTTCAGTACCTTTATGGCTTCTGCTTACCTTGGTCTAAACACCTTCTGTGATGTACATCTTGAGAATATCCAACACATTTTTAAGTATGTGATGATAACATTTTAGATGTAATTCCTTAGAATAACTATATTGTAGTTATTAAACTGTAGATGGAGGAAACGGAAGCCACATGGGTATGGTACTATGGCTGTAGACACCAAGGTTACATTTTGAAGCTTTATGTGAGGATCAATTTTACAGTAGTACCATTTTAATGTTGCTGTATCTCGCAGACACAGAAAAGCTGTACTCATGGCTTATATGTATGAATATTAGACCAAGCAGCATTTCATTTGACCTCGTGTAATGCTTTCGAGTTATAGCCTGTGGAGCTGTTGTCATTTTACTGTGTTTTGCATCAGACTTAAAGTATTCTGTGTCATTATAAAGAAATAAATAAAAAAGCACGTGTGTTATGTTAACCTTTAATGTTTTACTGTATGTTATTTTACCATGTCACTGAATGTACAGAAATACTGTCATGAAAATGTATAGGAACCTGGACAATAACTTCTTATAATAACCTCTCAAAATTTACCCAAGTTGAACAGGCAACTACTAACAAATATGTAAATACATAACTATGTATCATCTTGAAATGTGTAAATACATAATTATGTATCTTAGAAGCAGAAGAAGCAAGGAGAAAGGAATCTGAAAAGACAAAAGGAAAGAGGACAAAGAGGTTCTTGGGTATTGGGCAAGTGCATTAAAAAAAAGTTGGCAGCTTATGTTGACAAAAGAATTGGAGCAAATGGTGTATTGTATTGAGGTGGAGTCAATGGCTGGACCAGGGCACATGAAGCTGTTAAGGTAAACTATGGATTAGTTTGTCATTTCAATATATACATAACAGCCACAGACTGAATGTGTGCGATATAAATTTTTTCATACATTCATGACTATCTTGTTAAAGTGGAAAAAGCAATTAGAAAAAAAAAAACAATATATAGCATTTTTTTAATGCCTACTTGCTTTTCCTGCCATAGCAGGGAATCATTAGCATTTGAACAATGGCCTCTCTTGTTTACACCCACTCTCTAGCTGTCATGTATGATATACCAGTTCATGATTTACCTTGACTACTTATATGCCCTGGTTCAGCCTACTGATGGCACGTCCCCACTACATCAATCCAACTAATTTCATTTCATGCATACCTCTCACCCTTAGTGTTCAGTACCCAATTGTCTGAACCCCTTCACACTATCCTAATTATTTCTCTGGCTTCCTCTTCCTCCCCACTATTGACAAATTCATCCTCAACCAGTTTTCATTTGCTTATCCTCTCCATATGCCTGAACCATCTCAGCATACCCTGGTCAGTTATCTCCCATCACACTGTTTACTGCCACATATCACCCTGAGTCATTTCTCACTTGATCAGATCTCATTATATTTCCAAATTGTCCACCCTCCTCATTTCTGTGGCATTCATGGGCCAAGACACTTAACCATACTACACTGTTTGGAATACCATAACCATCAGACCCAACCATCTTTGGCCTAACAGACACTGACCTCAAACTCCACTTGGTCCTCAAGGTATCTCTATAAATAATCCTGTTTTTCAGGCCCTCACTTTTACTATTTCTTCCCATCATTTCTCATCTTTTCATAAAACTGCTGTAAACTTTCACATTTACTGCCAACAGAAAATGCCCAAACCTTCCACCAGTTGCTACTCTCAGCATGTTCATAACCTATACTTAGCAAAAATGTCATGTAACATGTGATCCAACAATGCTCACTGACCCCCAACCAAAGTCACTCGTATAAACTTGTGTATAGACCTTTACTTAAAATCATTCCTACTCACCAATCTTTTCAGCACACAACTTGAAATTCCAGTCATTGCACATTTTCATTTACACCAGGCACCTGGTGCCCCAAGTTATACCATCCATTTTCATGTCATCCACTTACACTTTCTAAAGTACTTGGTTTTTCCCCAAAACATCCCTTCTTCCTCCCTCCCTCTTACTACCAGGTGCATAAACACTAACTGTCACCCACTTCTCATAGTTTGCTTTTATTCTTACCTACAATAGAATGATTATCGAGAGGTTGGAAGTTTGAACATAGCATCAGACTGGGGAGGAGTAATGTGGCTCTTGAGTGGTAAGAGCATGTGAGGCCCAAGTGTTTTTGAAAAGTTGGTGCAAGAAATAGACAAAGAGGGATTTGCATAACATTTATGGACATGGAAAGTATATGATGGGGTTGACATTGAGGTCAGTGGTAGTTGCAATGAATACATGATGTGGGAGGAAAGCTACTACAGGCACTGAAGGTTTTGTCAGAGTAAAGCAAGTGTGCAAGTAGGAAAGGAGAAGGATGAGTGGTTAAGTGAAGACGGGAGAATCAAGGGTGTGTGATGTTACTGGCTGTTTAATCTGTTTATGGATGGTGTTGAACAAGATAAATGCATGGATCTTGAAGTGAAAGGGGCATGTCTTCAGTGTGGGTGCTGGGAGGCAAGTCAATTCTATTAGCAGATAAAATAGCTCTGGTGGTAGACTAAAAAGAAACTGCAGAGCTTGGTCTTTGACACTGTGTGTGAAAGGAGGATGTTGAGAGTTAATATGAATAAAGAAAGGTAATGCAGTTTAACTGGTGGGACAAGACAGGTTAATTTGAGTTTGGAAAGACAGAACCAGGAAGATACGGAGTGTCTAAGATACCTGGGAGAGGATATGGAAGCAGAGGAGTCATATGGGATGGGGGGAGGTCCCATGTAAATTCAGGAGCAAGTGGATGAAGTGACCATTCTCTGTAAGGGCAAAGATAGGTATGTCTGCTTGGCCCTGAATGCGCAAGAATGTTAAAGGATAGATGTGTTAGAAATGACGTCCATGAGGACAATAAGTAATGTGAGGATGGTTGATCATGTAAGAGGTGTGGTAGCAAATGGATTATGTCAGAGCTGACCAAGGTGTGCTGAAATGGAGAGGATGAGCAAAGATATATTGACTAAGAGGACATCATAATGAGAGGGGGAAACCAAACTGATGGAAGAATGAGGTGAGAAAGCTTTTGAGTTACCAAGGCCTGAGCATCAGAAGGGTAAGAGGTGTGAAGAGGATGCAGTGAATTAGGGATGTGGTATACAGGGGGAGAATGTGCTGCTAGTGGTTTAACCCATGATATAAAAAGTTAGGGGAAATAATGAAAGGGTTTGTGGTGTTTGGCTGTGGAAGAGACCAAGTTTTTGTGTATTCTACAGGACAGCTCAAAAGTGAATGCGAGCAAATAAGGTCATTCTTCATATGTTCCTGATTCTGGCTCATTAATATGGGTCACACTGAGGGGTAAAAGAAAAAATGGATTATTTTTCAAAAGTGGAGGTAGCAAATTAGGAAGAGAGACTGAAAACAAAATGGGAATGGAGTTTAGAAAGCTTTATGATATCAGGACATGAACATTCAAGAGGATGTTTTCTAATGAACTGGATCAGAATATTAATTGAGAGGGCAACAGGATGAACTAGGTCACAGGAGGCAGTTAAAGTACTAAAATGAATGGTTTGTGGGGCTTTACTGTGGATGGTGGGTGCTGATTTTGGTATATTGTAAATGACAGCTAAGTGGTGGATGTGTATATATTAGGCTGTCATTCATTTCTTCCTCATGTTACCTTGCTAGGGGAAAAGGTATTAGTTAAAATTAAATGTAAAAAATTACATAGAGTATTCAACAGCTTCAAATCCTAAATAATTTCATACGTTATTTAGTATGTAAAAGTAACGAAGTCAAGAAAGATCTCAATATCTCGCCTACCGAAAAACAAAAAAATAAAGCCATGATCCTGATTCATTATAGTGAGCTTATACCTCACTGAAGCAGTGGGCAGTGATGCTGTTTCCTGTGGGGCGGAGTAGTGCCAGGAATGGAAAAATGCAAGTATGAATATGTACATGTGTATACGTCTTTGTATACGTATGTACATGTATGTATGTTATGTATATGTGTGTGTATGGGAGTTAATGTATACATACATATTTTATTTCATTTCTTAATATACTTAGTCACTGTCTCCTACGTTAGCGAAGTAGCACAAGGAAACAGACATAAGAATGGCCTAACCCACCCACATACACATGCATATACATAAACGCCCACACACGCACATATACATACCTATACATTTCAACGTATACATACATATACACATGTACATACTTCATACTTGCTGCCTTTATTCATTCCCATCGCCACCCCACCACACATGTAATGACAACCCCTTCCCCCCCCCCACACGTGCACGAGGTAGCGCGAGGAAAAGACAATGAAGGCCACATTCGTTCACACTCAGTCTCTAGCTGTCATTTATAATGCACTGAAACCACAGCTCCCTTTGCACATCCAGGCCCCACAAAACTTTCCATGGTATACCCCAGACGCTTCACATGCCCTGGTTCAATCCGCTGACAGCACGTCGACCCCGGTATACCACATTGTTCCAATTCACTCTATTCCTTGCACGTCTTTCACCCTCCTGCATGTTTAGGCCCTGATTGCTCAGAATCTTTTTCACTCCATCCTTCCAGTTCCAACTGGTCTCCCACTTCTCATCGTTCCCTCCACCTCTGACACATATATCCTCTTTGTCAATCTTTCCTCACTCATTCTCTCCATGTGACCAAACCATTTCAAAACACCCTTTTCTGCTCTCTCAACCACACTCTTTTTATTACCACACATCTCTTACCCTTACATTACTTACTCGATCAAACCACCTCACACCACATATTGTCCTCAAACGCCTCATTTCCAACACATCCACCCTCCTCCGCACAACCCTATCCATAGCCCACGCCTCGCAACCATATAGCATTGTTGGAACCACTATTCCTTCAAACATACCCATTTTTGCTTTACGAGATAATGTTCTCACCTTCCACACATTTTTCAACACTCCCAGAACTCTGGCCCCCTCCCCCACCCTGTGACTCACTTGCACTTCCATGAAAGTATATATATGTTTGCTTTGCTTTTTATTATTAT
This sequence comes from Panulirus ornatus, assembly GCF_036320965.1. Taxonomy (NCBI): domain Eukaryota; kingdom Metazoa; phylum Arthropoda; class Malacostraca; order Decapoda; family Palinuridae; genus Panulirus; species Panulirus ornatus. The sequence goes on from NC_092237.1 coordinate 5,062,406, forward strand.
TTGCTTTGTTGCTGTCTCCCGCGTTAGCGAGGTAGCGCAAGGAAACAGATGAAAGAATGGCCCAACCCCCCCACATACACATGTATATACATACACGTCCACACACGCAAATATACATACCTATACATCTCAACGTATACATATATATATATATATATATATATATATATATATATATATATATATATATATATATATATATATATTATATACACATGTACATTATTCATACTATCTGCCTTTATTCATTCCCATCGCCACCCCGCACACATGAAATAACAACCCCCTCTCCCTTCATGTGCACGAGGTAGCACTAGGAAAAGACAACAAAGGCCACATTCATTCACACTCAAGTCTCTAGCTGTCATATAAAAATGCACAGAAACCACAGCTCCCTTTCCACATCCAGGCCCCACAGAGTGGATGGGTCATTCTTCGTCTGTTTCCTGGTACTTCCTCACTGATATGGGACACCAATTAAGTATAAAATATAAATTATACTTATAAAATGAAGGCTTATATATTATTTAAGGTAATGTCGAAAAAAGAAAAAAACAGCAGCCACATTTGCACGTCCAATCTCTACCATATATGATGTAACAAAGCCAAACCCAACAGACCACTCCCATTATTTACCTTGATCACTCATGGGGCCTAATTAAAGCCACTGACATTACAAAGGCCCATAAGTACCACAAGTTCAACTCATTCACAGTCCTGAATTTCAAGCACTGATACCCCAAAGCCTACTTCACCTTATCTTTCAATCTCCCACATAAAGTCTCCCTCTGCCTTATATGTATAGGGAAAAATTACTTTTTAAAAGTGGTGAAAATGACAAAAACTGACACAGTAACATAAATGACTGAAATGAAGACAGAACAAGAGAACATGAAAATAATAATTAATATACGAGACCAAAGTACAGTAACTGCGAATTGCAGAATTTAAAACATATCAATAAGTACACAAGTGATAATATCTATTACTAACTAAAATATGGGTGAATGGGAATATCAAGAATGAAATATATTTAGAAGGGTATGAAACATTTATGATTAACAAGAGAAAACTAAACTGGGTAGTGTAAAACTGAGTACTAAGTGTAGCAGTATATGTCAACAGTAAGTTTGAAGTAAATTGTATAAAGAAATTATTCCACACAAAATATGAAATATGGCATCAAGCATACCAGTCTTGAGAAGTGTGTTCAATGAAGTAGTAAATTGAAGAAATACTGAAAAATACATACAAACCATATCTAACAATAACAAGGTGACTTCAATTTTCAATAATATAAAAAGGCCAAAAGGTGGATCAAATTATGAAAGAAAATATAATTTCAAGCTAGAGAACACTGGCTTAGCAGATGTAAGCAAGTGAATAAATAAATGTTCATATGCAAGATATTCAATGCGATATTAAAAAACAATTATTAAAACATCGACAAGTTTTACAAATGACACAGCCCTCATCTTGGGTCATAACATCATAGAAATGCCAACAAACTTTAGAGCAAAAATAAGCAAAGACAGTCACAATCAAAATCAGGAAGTGATACGAACTTAAACTTCTACCCTCTTCAAATAAGTTCTTACTGTTCAACACTGCACTCAGTACATCCTGAATTCCTATTCTTTGCATGACTACTCTCATCTTTTCCATCACTATCCTTAATGACAAATATTCCTAAATATTTTATCTTAATAAGCCTTCTCATTCACACATATTAAACAGCTCTTCCTTAGATTTACACTATATTCTCATAAACATCCAAGCAACCAACTATTCTAGTTAATTCCTTTTCTTGTTCAACCCAGAGAGTGATTACCTGCATAAAACAACTATGGTAGCTTCCAGTCTATTCCACCAAGTTAACCTGCATAGAAAAAAATACAATCGGTAACTTTAACACAACCCTGAAGATTTTCCACATTAGGCAAACCATCATTTCTACCATCACTTTCAAACATGTATTGTTTCTATATAGTGGTTGTTAACAGCATTTAAAGTCTTTCAGGCAAAAAAGAATAAGAACTTCCCTAATCCTTCTTTTCATACAAATTTTCTAAATCCTTTGCACCAGGATGTTTCCTTCTCTAAAAATATGAACTAAAGTGCAACAATTAGGCCTCTATACCCTCTACCCTTCCTAAACCTTCCTTGTTTTTTCACTTAAAAATCACTAATCCTTTTAATACAATCACAATTCTACCACAAGCCACGATGTTAAGTTGTTCCTTGGTAATTTAAACAATCATTTTTACTTCTTTTAAGTCACAATTACTACTTCATACCATCAACTAAAACATGACTACTTTTCAACACTATCATATAGGCTTTCCAAAATTAATTACATGTAATTTCACCTCCAATCTTTTCCATAATCTGTACTCCTATCTTTACCATTATTTTGACATGCATTATTGACCCTGCTACACCTTTAGTAATTCACTTCTCTTTCCCATACATACTTCAAACCCTCCACATTTCTAAACTTACCGCACCCACTTCCCTTATTGTAATCACATCTTCAGAGAACTTTCTCTATCTCAACAATTTTCTCCTCTTATCATGACCATCCCAAATGTTAGTGCACTTATGTTTTACACAGACTCCCAACCACACCACCTATTTACCACATTTCGTGTTCCAAGATAGTCTACCTCTGACTTCCAATAAGCTTTATCAGTGATCATTTCCTATCATTTTATGCACATCAATTATTCAATTTAATTCATGGCTACATTCTTTTAAAATTGGTACAAAAAGAATAAAAGAAAAAATTAATAAATGATATTGCATGCTATCAGTCTAACTCACACCACAGACTTCCCAAGTTAGAATTCCATCACCCACACCACACACTATAAATAAACATACACAAAAAAAGAAAAAGCATATAAAATCTATGGTCACAAAAATAAGTATGCAGTGACAAAAAGAAAAAGCATATAAAATTTATGGTCACAAAAATAAGTATGCAGTGACAATCTCCTAGATCAACTGAGGTAGACAAAGTTGAATGGGAAAGATACCAAATGAAGTTTACACAAACTAAAAGAAATATTGGAGATAAAGGCAGTAAACAAATACCCAAAACATTAAGCCTCTAGATATAAGTTGAACAAAAGAAACAAAAAACGTTATAATATCTGAATAATTTTTTTTTCATTCTCAATATTGGTTCTTGGCTCATTTCAGTTTTTTTTATTTCCTGAGTTTGTAACCAAAATCCTCCAATTCCTTTAACAAGTATGATTACCTTTGTTGGCTGAGCTGCAACCCACTTCTATCTTACCATAAAAGAGGACGACTTTCTGGTTTCAACTTCTGAAATTTAGTCACTGGTATGTGTCCGAGACATAGTTGGATGGCTCCAGTAGATAAACTGGCACTAAAAAACCCTCATACTAAGACTTTGTAACTCTGAGAAATGAGTCCTTGTAAATCAGCAATACCGAATTAACTAATGACTAAAAACATTGAAATCCTCAAAACATTAACATTTAGTTATCTAGCTTGTGCACCTGTATCATAAAAACAAGGTGTTTAATTGATTACACTTATTGCAGGAACAACACACTTAACACTAATTACCAGGTCTTACTCCAAAGCATGAAATGTAGGCCACTTTTGCTAAGATGCTACTGGCTACAGTGCTCAATGATATGAACCCGCTCTTGAAGTTTTACATGACCAATTGTCAAACAGTGGTTGTGAACTTGGGTGTAAAACTCAGCTATGACGTAGGCATGTAAGCATATAAAAATGTACACATCAAAGGTAGTAGGATAGTTGATTTCTCTACTTAAGGCAGTGTTAAACGATTCAAAGATTTTCTACCAATTCTGATCTACTTGGTGGATGTCACAGGACTAGTTTTATATATTCTGGGAAAAGAGTGGCTCCATTTATCCCTTTCATTGACCTCTATCTTGCAAGTGAAGAAGGGAGGGATGTGGAAAAAATTAGTTTAGGAAATTTCAGTGCTGATCACAAAAAAGGTTAACTAGTAGGATTGCATTCCCCTTACTCAATTCCCAAACTTATGGCACAACAATGATGTCTACTGGTAGAAGAAATGAATTTTTTTAGTTATCAACAATGGTAATGTATAGCAAAAGAAATACTGTATATTAAATTATATGAATGCCTCAGTAAGCACAGAACTGAAGGAAAAGAAATGGATAGAGAAAGGTAACATAAATTACACAGTTTGCCTATGAAATATAGGTAATCATCAACTACACAGTTTGCCTCAAGAACAAAAAGCAGACCATGGTGATCTAATTTTGGTGGGATAATAAGCAAATATCAATATGCATCTGTATACACAGAGGTAAGTAGAATAGTTCTTTCTATACTTCATATATGCAAACAAAACCAAAATGAGACATTAGAAAATTAGAAATGTATGTTTCAATGAAGAACAGCATAGGGTTTAATCATGTGCCATGACATAAGTATGCTCCAAGTCACTTTTGGGAAAAGAGGAATCCCTCATTGGTTATGACACTCCCACTGCACAATGGAAAAACAAGAGTAGAAGCAAACTGGAGAGAGAGAAATTGTGGAAGAATGCATGGAATTGTGTATCCAAGAGAAGCATGTAGAGACAGGGATAAGTGGAGGCTCTTTTGCCACTGCCTCCCCCTTGATGCAAGTTCCTTGAGGAAACAAGGCATCTGAAATGTAAATAGAACACCTGATGTGACAAATTAATGTACTTAGTCACCATAATTTCATTTCTACTTCCATGCACGAACTCTTAATTCTTCCACCACAACCAAAAAAACTCATCTACTTCTACAGTATTACTAACATATCAGCTTGCAATACAACACTAACTTCTAGTTACAGGATGAAATCAAAGTTGCAAAGAATTAATACCTTCTAGTGCTAACTTCAAATCACTACTAAAGTGCAGATGCTTCCAAAACTTACTTACATATGTTTCTAATTCACTGCAATGCATTTAATTTTACAAAAATTAAGTATATTTTTTACAGCAAACTTTAAACAAAAGTAAAATTGTACAAATTTCAAATGTGGATAAACACACTACAAATATGTATGAAAATAATATATTTTTCATATTTTTCATTTATATACATAGTTTTCTGTATATGTTCAAACATCCTTATTCCACATCAAGGATATTATTCAAAGTATATCACAGACAAAGGAAACCATACAAATCCACCACCATCAAATCATACTCGATGTTCAATTGCACTCAACATATTGACAATATCAACCAACAGCTGTTCAGTTTTGTTCTAAAAAACCAAACAGATTGCTACTCAAAGATGAAATGCAGAGGTAGCCAGCAAAGAACCCACAGTGATACTGCCAAATCATAAATTCTACATCTAAATATTCACAAGAGGTATAACAACTTGAACTTTTGTGATATGTCAATGAATGAAAAGAGCAAATTATACTGATTATGATTTTTAAGCAGAGAGAGAGAGAGAGAGAGAGAGAGAGAGAGAGAGAGAGAGAGAGAGAGAGAGAGAGAGAGAAAAGGATTGTTCAAGGAAGGGAACACTTTGTACTTGAAGACTATTCAAAGCTTGTGAAAGTGAATGAAGATGAAAGAAACTGAGGAAAAATCATTCAAAAGGTGGTAATATGAACTGTACAATTCCTGAATTAACAAAAATATTACAAATACTGTTTGGAAAAAAAAAGACAACCCTTAATGAGTATGGTTAAATCATGACTAGTTTGAGCTAATGCAAATTAATATTCTCCAAATCAAGTCTTGCAATATCTCTCTTACCATCACATAAAAGTGACAAAATATACTTAAAGCTGTCATTTGACTTGTTCAATGCAAAAGAACCAGTTAATACTAATATCTTCATTTAAATATTACAATTATACAGCTACCAGTAAATTTGGCTTCTGGCTTCGTTAAATATGTCAGGGGTTAACTGAGTAAAAAGAGTATTAGCAAGGATGAGTTTTAAGTTGTGCAAGGAAAAAGGTGTACAAGTACGAATAAGATTCTGCATGAGTCATCCTGCCACATGACTTAACACACAAGATATGAACAGATACTGAAAATATCTTGTTAAAACAGGATGGTTCATGTAGATATGCATATTGGAATCACCACATATCCCTGATCATTCATCCATCTTATGTCTTAAATAGAACACATACTTCCCATCCATTTCAGCTTGACACTAACTCTGTTCCACTTATGTCATACAAAATTGTAAAAAAAATCATTCTTCCTTAATGTATTCTCTGAATATACTTTAACCACCTTCACAATACCTTTGTTTCATTCGAATTCTTCCAAATTCTTTATCTTCCTCACACATAATCTTTGCCAATTACTTCAGTGCCCTCACATATTCACTTCAAATGACATAATTCACGCTATAAATATAAATGACGACATACATTTTACAAGAACATATGACAACCAAATACTTTGGGGAAAAAAAAAAAAAATGCAAATCATGCTATTATCATTTACATGATAACATACGATACAACATGAGCCTGATGTATATCACTGATAAGAAAGCTGCACGTGCAAAGAATAAACACTACCATTAGCTTGCAAATAAAGTGAGTTCTAAACAAAAACACAACTGGATAAAATAATCCTAGTAATACTTAAATACCCATTACTAAAGGAAACACATTCCAGTACCTAGGTTGATCATGCTATTTTCTGCTATGGCTCATTTCACTGCATACAGGAACCCCATAAAAGGGGTCCTAGAGTTATATATGATAAATGGATTCAAATGCTTAAAAGATGAATGTTTTTTATGATACTAATCAGATTAAATGCTTAAAAGATAAATTTAGCCGCAAGTGGTGTATGTAGTGACCATATTGCCAACTCTCTGAGTGACAGTTCTACATGTCCTCCCACCAGAGCCACCTCTTTGATTGAAATGTGCTTGATGGTGGAAGTTGCCTCCTTGCTGATGAAACTGGTGCTGTTGCTGTGCCCGCTGGTGAGCTTCATGGTGTCGTCTCATATGGTCTGCATGCTGGAAGTGACCACCCCCAAAGAATGAATCATGGGAACCAAAGTGGTCACCTCCAAAACTACTACCGAAGAAGTCTTCCATATCCATAAAGCCATCATCCTGCATGTGTGGAGGTGGGTTCTGAGTTTAAACTCCTAACTGACAATCTCTATAGAATTAACTTTCACTTTTCATGAAGCAAAAACCAAACCTTGCCTATGTTTTGTTAAGAGTAAGCACTAAATTTTACCAGTGCCTTTCTGTCCTATATATCAATTCTACCAGTAATTGGTTATATAAATTTCAAACTAATCACAGGCACTTTCAGATTTACTTGCACCTTTCTGCTATGGTAAATACATTCCTTATAGAAGTACAATCTCAATCTTATTCATCTCAAAAACTTCTCAAAATACTATTATGGTACTAAATAATTATCTATTACCACAGGGTCCACCACAGGAATTAAAAAGAAAAAATTCTCATTTTTCCCAAATCAATTTCAATTTTCCTAATGAAAGAAATCCATGCAGCTTCAAGACATATCAGAGCCCTTTCTTCAACATGAAATATGTAAGCTTTTAATCAAATTCAAAACTAAATTTCACATTTTCTTTTTAGTTAAATTATAAATCACGAAGTCAAAAGTTGAAACTCTCCAAATGACTGCATTCAAGACATCATACATGTTATGTAAAGCTCCAGTCTATATATATATATATATAGGTTATATATATATATATATATATAGGTTATATATATATATATATATATATATATATATATATATATATATATATGTAGGTTTGCGGCAGGGGTGTGTGAGTCTCCATGGTTGTTTAATTTGTTTATGGATGGGGTTGTTAGGGAGGTGAATGCAAGAGTTTTGGAAAGAGGGGCAAGTATGAAGTCTGTTGGGAATGAGAGAGCTTGGGAAGTGAGTCAGTTGTTGTTCGCTGATGATACAGCGCTGGTGGCTGATTCATGTGAGAAACTGCAGAAGCTGGTGACTGAGTTTGGTAAAGTGTGTGAAAGAAGAAAGTTAAGAGTAAATGTGAATAAGAGCAAGGTTATTAGGTACAGTAGGGTTGAGGGTCAAGTCAATTGGGAGGTAAGTTTGAATGGAGAAAAACTGGAGGAAGTAAAGTGTTTTAGATATCTGGGAGTGGATCTGGCAGCGGATGGAACCATGGAAGCGGAAGTGGATCATAGGGTGGGGGAGAGGGCGAAAATCCTGGGGGCCTTGAAGAATGTGTGGAAGTCGAGAACATTATCTCGGAAAGCAAAAATGGGTATGTTTGAAGGAATAGTGGTTCCAACAATGTTGTATGGTTGCGAGGCATGGACTATGGATAGGGTTGTGCGCAGGAGGATGGATGTGCTGGAAATGAGATGTTTGAGGACAATGTGTGGTGTGAGGTGGTTTGATCGAGTAAGTAACGTAAGGGTAAGAGAGATGTGTGGAAATAAAAAGATCGTGGTTGAGAGAGCAGAAGAGGGTGTTTTGGAATGGTTCGGGCACATGGAGAGAATGAGTGAGGAAAGATTGACCAAGAGGATATATGTGTCGGAGGTGGAGGGAACGAGGAGAAGAGGGAGACCAAATTGGAGGTGGAAAGATGGAGTGAAAAAGATTTTGTGTGATCAGGGCCTGAACATGCAGGAGGGTGAAAGGAGGGCAAGGAAAAGAGTGAATTGGAGCGATGTGGTATACCGGGGTTGACGTGCTGTTAGTGGACTGAATCAAGGCATGTGAAGCGTCTGGGGTAAACCATGGAAAGCTGTGTAGGTATGTATATTTGCGTGTGTGGACGTATGTATATACATGTGTATGGGGGTGGGTTGGGCCATTTCTTTCGTCTGTTTCCTTGCGCTACCTCGCAAACGCAGGAGACAGCGGAAAAAAAAAAAAAAAATATATATATATATATATATATATATATATATATATATATATATATATATATTTTTTTTTGTCGCTGTCTCCCGCGTTTGCGAGGTAGCGCAAGGAAACAGACGAAAGAAATGGCCCAACCCTCCCCCATACACATGCCTTGATTCAATCCACTGACAGCACGTCACCCCCGGTATACCACATCGCTCCAATTCACTCTATTCTTTGCCCTCCTTTCACCCTCCTGCATGTTCAGGCCCCGATCACACAAAATCTTTTTCACTCCATCTTTCCACCTCCAATTTGGTCTCCCTCTTCTCCTCGTTCCCTCCACCTCCGACACATATATCCTCTTGGTCAATCTTTCCTCACTCATTCTCTCCATGTGACCAAACCATTTCAAAACACCCTCTTCTGCTCTCTCAACCACGCTCTTTTTATTTCCACACATCTCTCTTACCCTTACGTTGCTTACTCGATCAAACCACCTCACACCACACATTGTCCTCAAACATCTCATTTCCAGCACATCCATCCTCCTGCGCACAACTCTATCCATAGTCCATGCCTCGCAACCATACAACATTGTTGGAACCACTATTCCTTCAAACATACCCATTTTTGCTTTCCGAGATAATGTTCTCGACTTCCACACATTCTTCAAGGCTCCCAGAATTTTCGCCCCCTCCCCCACCCTATGATCCACTTCCGCTTCCATGGTTCCATCCGCTGCCAGATCCACTCCCAGATATCTAAAACACTTCACTTCCTCCAGTTTTTCTCCATTCAAACTCACCTCCCAATTGACTTGACCCTCAACCCTACTGTACCTAATAACCTTGCTCTTATTCACATTTACTCTTAACTTTCTTCTTTCACACACTTTACCAAACTCAGTCACCAGCTTCTGCAGTTTCTCACATGAATCAGCCACCAGCGTTGTATCATCAGCGAACAACAACTGACTCACTTCCCAAGCTCTCTCATCCCCAACAGACTTCATACTTGCCCCTCTTTCCAAAACTCTTGCATTCACCTCCCTAACAACCCCATCCATAAACAAATTAAACAACCATGGAGACATCACACACCCCTGCCGCAAACCTACATTCAATGAGAACCAATCACTTTCCTCTCTTCCTACACGTACACATGCCTTACCTCCTCGATAAAAACTTTTCACTGCTTCTAACAACTTGCCTCCCACACCATATATTCTTAATACCTTCCACAGAGCATCTCTATCAACTCTATCATATGCCTTCTCCAGATCCATAAATGCTACATACAAATCCATTTGCTTTTCTAAGTATTTCTCACATACATTCTTCAAAGCAAACACCTGATCCACACATCCTCTACCACTTCTGAAACCACACTGCTCTTCCCCAATCTGATGCTCTGTACATGCCTTTTTTTTTTTTTTTTTTTTTTTTCCCAAAAGAAGGAATAGAGAAGGGGGCCAGGTGAGGATATTCCCTTAAAGGCCCAGTTCTCTGTTCTTAACGCTACCTCGCTAACGCGGGAAATGGCGAATAGTTTGAAAGAAAGAAATATATATATATATATACAGAGAGAGAGAGAGAGAGAGAGAGAGAGAGAGAGAGAGAGAGAGAGAGAGAGAGAGGCCACCTTATGAAATAACAGATATAAATAGTAGTCCATGTGCATGTTTGTATTATCACACATTTGTCAATATAAAAGCTTCATAATTTAGCCTTCTTGGTTATTCCTCTATCCTTCCCTCATACTTTTCTTTAATACTTTTCTTTAAGACAAATTTTTCCTGGTAAGGAATTTTTTCATTTTCCCTATCCTGTGGGGACCATACACTAAATATTACAGAATCAAGAGATAAATAAACCTTATACAATACATAAGCACAAGCATACATTCAATAAAGCATTAAAGCATTACATTAGAATTTTCATCCATGACATTAACTCTAGATGTTAATAATGACTTCCAGTATTTCATCAGGCATGCAGACAATACACGTTCTTGGTTTTACATTAGAATTTAAAAAGCATTTTAACAAATTTACACCAAGCATTCTTTTAGGTTAAATAAAAGAACCAGACCCTACAGTTTGTAATTTGTCAAAAAACATCCATAAGGTATGGCTACGTGTGAGCACATGCACATGTAATTTCCTAATTGTAAAATTCAGGGAAGAAACTCTACAATTATGGGGTCCCTCTTGAACTTTCTATACCATCATATAACTTAACTTTTCACATTCATGTACACTTTCTCCACCCGAAGTCTCTATACTTTATTCACCCCATTTACCAACCACTCAATTATCACAGTACACTGTGTCCATAGATGAACTTAAGAATGCAATACAGATAACAATATGTAGATCATTTTCAGACTTTTTCTGTGCAGGAGATTCATGAATTATCTGACTTGCAAGTATCCAATTATTCCAACCATCCATCAGGCTTTCCTCAAATCCAATAACCACTGATTATCTATCTAAAGTCCAGTATCCCAAATTTTGGACCCCAACTCAGAACTTATACACATCCTTATGACTGCCACTAAAAATGCTTCTTACGACTGCAGTTACTTATCTAAACTGTTTTGTGTGTCTGTTTATTTCAGGTAAATCTCTATAGCCCCCAGAGGTCCTTCCCTTTCAAATCAGTATTTCTTCAAGTGGGGTGACCAAACTAGTGGTGCATTATCATTAAGCATTTGGTTGAGATGATGATCAACCATATACAAGACAAAAGCTGCAGCTTGTCTACATTTCTTTATAGCTTTTTACAATCCTACTTCTTCCACTATTTTTAGCATAATCACCAAACAATAAAATGTTTGTATGTGTACAAACTTTCATGCATGCCAACATGCCTATGCACTGCACAATGTATATACCATATTACCATTCTATCACTGAAACCATTGATCTCACATAAAACTCTGCTAAGATGATAACATGCCACATATGTTTATACATGCAAAGGGTCAAAAACATTTCAAAGCATGAGTTACGTCTAATATAATCAACCATAAAATATACATGTTAAGAGTGCTACAAACCAGCTTATCTACTGTAACCTGCGCTACAAACCAGCTTATCTACTGTAACCTACAATCTATCTTAAACAAGATAGTACAAAGAACCCACATCCAGACATGCAAGAATAGCAGAGGAACTGCATCACTATTACAAACAGCATTAGGATATATCTACCAAATATGCAACATTAATAAATCATTAGTATAAGCATATTACAAAATTAGTAAATGTGGTGTACTTACAAAGTCTCTGGCAAAGCCACCACCAAAGCCTGGGAAGCTGTCAAACTCGGCAAAAATGTCATCAAAGTTGAAGTGGAAGGCATGGTTAAAGGGCTTTTCTCCTCCCCCGGTTTGCTTGTGTGTGTAGCCAGCATGACCCACCATGTCATATTCTTTTCTTTTATCATCATCAGAGAGCACTTCATATGCTGCCATAAAAATAATTAAGTTTAGTGCAACTGATGATATGATAAAACATACATCATATACAACTCCAACTCACCAAACCTAAATTTTGATACAAAAATGATCAAGTACTTGAACACAAAAAAATCAGACAGAGTAGCTTTCTACTCGCATGTACCCATGACAAGATTTAGTCAGAATGACAGGGATAGCTTGAAGCGCTCACCATGTCTTGCTTCACATACAAGACTTCTCAGCTGCTAAATGCACTACATTATTATCAATTGTTGGTTCATCTAAGACCAATTTCAACCACATGTCAAGTTTTCTTTTGAAATGTTTCTGGAGAGAGAGAGAGAGAGAGAGAGAGAGAGAGAGAGAGAGAGAGAGAGAGAGAGAGAGAGAGAGAGAGAGAGAGAGAGTGTCCCTACAAGGACCTAAGGTGAGACTTTGCAGGTATGATAAAGCTACTGTGTGATGTTTACTGCATGCCTTGCTCTCTGAACTATGCAGTTTCTTCTGGCCAACACTCCCTTTTTTTTTACGTTAAAGACTCTGCAATTGTCAATTTGAGGTCTGACATCAGCAAAGAGTCTAATCTCAATTTTTCTATAATCACTCTGTACATGTTCCCTATATCTCCTAGCATTGCATTAACCATCAAATTTAGTTTCTTTGTTGCAAATCCATATATTTTTTTCTGATATCTTTTCATTATATCCCTGGGGACGGGATAAAGATCACTTCCCACTTATTTCCCGCAAGTTGTAGAAGGTGACTAAAAGAATTGGGAGCAGGGGCTGGAAATCCTCCCCTCCTATTCAACTTTTTTAAAAGAAGGAACAGAGATGTGGTTCAAGTCTGGATTTTTCCCTTTGAGGCTCAGTCATCTGTTCTTGACACTACCTCACTAATACGGGAAATGGCGAATACGTATGAAAAAAATCTTTTCAGTATATTCCCGGGTTTTACTCCTAATTTCATGATTCTGTATCTTCTTTGCCGAGTTACTTTAATAATCTTACTCTTTATACTATCTATTTGCTACTATCTAAGTACTATCATGTAACCAGCTCTTCGTTCTAGAATGCAGAGTTCAGATTCCTTCAACAACTCATGGCAAGTCTTAAGCTCCACAACAACAATTCTACTTGTAAAGAATCTGCTTATTCTTTCTAATTCATTTCCTTCAGCTTTAACTACTGACTAAATACCACGATAGTACTCGCATTCATTTCTTATATACCACTAAACATCATTAACTTTGTCTCATGAAAATTCTCATCACCATAATGCTTCTTATTTGACTTGAAAGCACTACCTTATCAATGTGTTCCTTGAAATTTAGTTCTTCAGTTACAGCAACTCCCAAATCTTTGATGTTTACTTCAATGTACTTCTCTCTCTATAGGGCCCTTGTAGGAAGTGGCTGATCCATTGTTAATTGTTCAACAAGATATTTGTTCAAATTTGTCCTCAAATTCCTTCGGTTCTCTTCCAACCACTTCAATATATGGTGTCACAGTACACCAATGGCCAAATTGTGTACTTGTTGGCCTTCATTAGGTTATTGTTAACAATATCATTTAATATTTTTCTTGATCATTCACTCAAAAACCTTTATTACATGTAACAAACTTCTGGAGAAACAAAGACAGGGAAAGAAAATTGTATAAAACTTCCATAAGAAAAATTATTTTACCATCTCAAAGGGTACTTACCCTCTGCAATTTCTCTAAATTTCTCTTCTGCTCCTTTCTCTTTGTTTTTGTCAGGGTGGTACAGAACAGCAAGCTTACGGAAGGCCTTTTTAATTTCCTTGTCACTAGCACTCCTCTTTATCCCAAGCACGTCATAGTAGTCCCTGGCACACAATGCTATGGTAACCATTGTCAGAAAAATGCATGACCACAACAACCACAGATCCATGATCACTATCCACAATGGTACTACAGCTGTCACAAACACCTGTTGGGAGAAAATTCACAGGTGCAGTTAATCACAAACTGGATAAAACTATAGTCAAACAGTGAAAGAAAATCCCTGGAAACTACAACCCATTAGAGTATTCATCACTTAAGGTTTATCTAAATATCAATCTATAACTTATGTCAACCTTCTAGTTGAAAATAATCCATCTTCTATCTATAAAGTATAATCAAAAATAGATTACTACAAAACATACACAGTACTTAACTTTCATTGCATTTTCCATGTAAACCAGGCAAGAGAACATTTTAAAGAATGCATTAGGATAATGAATATCAATAAATATCAAAACTTTTATTAAAGTATCTGCAGTCAACACAATTCAAAATCTTGCTGCCATATAAAGTTGGCAAAAATGTCTACTGACAATACTGGTTCAGGACTGATAAAATACCATTAAACATATAGCCTTGTTTTTTCTCTCTTACCACATTTCATGCATATCCAAATGCAAACTGCTGTGACTTATCTGAAAGTCACTAACTTAAATACACTATATTTTCATGAGACTCATGATCTAATTAGGATTTTTAAGTGACAAACAAAAGATTTGTGGGTGATAAATGAAACAAGCATAAAAACCATAATTCTTTGGATTATTCCTATACCTTTGGAATCTTTTAAAATCCCAAGGTACAGTAACTTAATTCTATTCAGATTGCAGTACATAAATCAAACAAAAACAATAAATAATGGTAATACTGTACTCATGAAACATGGTAAATATACAAACAAATCCATTTAGGAACCAACTATTACACCCTCCAAAGCATAAACAACCAATTGTTAAACTTTCATGCAGTCATCTACAGGGCAACCATTCAAGACAAAAACCTCAAAACAATTCATAAAAGATGATAATACTACGTATCACATGAAATCCATTTCAGGAAGCATATTACTACATATCTTTAGGGAACTTCCTTTGGCACTTCAAATTCTTTAAATAAACACATGATGGACTATCCCAACTCAGCATCAAGTTCAGATGGTCCATTTTAGAAAAGTCAAACCAAATGAAAAGCCCTCAATAATCTGCATGTCCTCCCACCTTACCCCAAAATATCTTAATTTGTAATAAGCAAAAGGTAGGTTTAATACCTACATGTGGGTGCAAAAAGCACCATCTGACTGATGTAATTAAATATGAGAGGGCAAAAGGGATCATTATAAACCATAAATCAATGAAAACTAAGACTAAAAATCTCATTTTAAAATTAGAAAATAGTAAGCTGCAATTTATCCAAATTATGCGAGCCAAAGGTTAACTACCATTAGGATACTTACTGTAAAACCTAGTAATGTTAACATTATCTTTAAACATAACTCAGTCACCATCACAGACTGAAATGTAAAATCTTCCTTACAAACTAACCCTTAACAGAGATCGTTTATCATACATCCTCACATCAAATTTATGAAGTAATGCTTCATATAAAGGGAAAGCTATTGCAACATGAGATCACAGTATCCATCAACACTTCAGAAAAATGTAGTCTTTGGCTAATTCAACCAAAAAGCTTTTTATTGCAAATCTGTATCTAACTACCTATACCTTGCCTTCCTGCCCTAAGAGTTCCTCCTATCCTTATGAGGTTTCCTGCAGCACTCTGGAAGCTGACCATGTCCACCAGTCTGGGCCACAGGTAATAAATTGTTGCGGTGTGTACATCTACGAGCAGAAAGAGAAGGGCAACTGAGCAGTAAGTGCTTAATGTCTTCTTTATGGTAGTTCCATCAAGAGATGATGGGTCTTGGGATATGATGGAACCATGTCTGTAGTAATGGGTGATGTTGAGAGCACAAGCAAGAGGGCATGACCTGTGTTTGAGGAGTGTATACTTTGGGGGTTGGAATATAAAAACAGAGTTTGGTGGTTGATTGTTTAGTGCCTGTCAGGTTCTTTCTGGGAGTGTGTGTTTTGTCAGTGCTATATATGTTGGTGGTGGTGGCGAGATGGGGGGAAATGTGAGCAGAGGTTACTGAAGCATGACAGGGGTAAGCTTTTTATTTCTATTTGCAGGTTAGTGGTTACTTACAGAAAAGAGGTTTCTGAAGTATGATACAGGGGTAAGTTGCAAGTTTTTTATTTCTATTTGAAGGTTAGTGGATACTTACAGAGTAGTTTGGGTGGGAGGGGTCTACTGCTGTTGCACAGATTTGGGAGCCAAGCATGTTAAGGTGGGAATGTATTGGGAGGTTCCATTTCATTGTGAAGTGTGTTGAGTGTTTGTGGTGGTATGCAACCAATCTGGCAGGTAATTGTTCAAGATGAACTATTTTGTGTGCTTTGCAGTTGTTATATTTGCTTTTGAGTGGGTGGAAGACCAGGTAGTTTACAGTGGAGTGGATGAACTGTTTGTAGATGATGATCAATTCTTTTTCTTGTCCAAAACTGGTTCCAGTTAAGTGTTCTGAAGGCATATAATTTGTGTGTTGCTTTTCCTATTGTCACTGATGTGGGAAGTGAATGTCATATGTGTCATATGTGATGTTCACTGGGATTGTTTGTCCATTCATACTGACTGAAGGTGTACACTGGATTTGTGTCTGCCTGGGGCTAAAAGTAATTGGAAACTTCTGTATAAATGTACCTACACACACACACACACATATATATATATATATATATATATATATATATATATATATATATATATATATATATATATATATATGTATATATATATATATATATATATATATATATATATATATATATATATATATATATATATATATATATACATATATATATATATATATTTTTTTTTTTTTTTTTTTTATACTTTGTCGCTGTCTCCCGCGTTTGCGAGGTAGCGCAAGGAAACAGACGAAAGAAATGGCCCACCCCCCCCCCCATACACATGTACATACACGTCCACACACGCAAATATACATACCTACACAGCTTTCCATGGTTTACCCCAGACGCTTCACATGCCTTGATTCAATCCACTGACAGCACGTCAACCCCTGTATACCACATGACTCCAATTCACTCTATTCCTTGCCCTCCTTTCACCCTCCTGCATGTTCAGGCCCCGATCACACAAAATCTTTTTCACTCCATCTTTCCACCTCCAATTTGGTCTCCCTCTTCTCCTCGTTCCCTCCACCTCCGACACATATATCCTCTTGGTCAATCTCTCCTCACTCATTCTCTCCATGTGCCCAAACCATTTCAAAACACCCTCTTCTGCTCTCTCAACCACGCTCTTTTTATTTCCACACATCTCTCTTACCCTTACGTTACTTACTCGATCAAACCACCTCACACCACACATTGTCCTCAAACATCTCATTTCCAGGACATCCATCCTCCTGCGCACATCTCTATCCATAGCCCACGCCTCGCAACCATACAACATTGTTGGAACCACTATTCCTCAAACATACCATATATATATATATATATATATATATATATATATATATATATATATATATATATATATACACATGTATATATATACACGTCCACACACGCATATATACATACCTATACATCTCAATGTATACATATATATACACACACAGACATATACACATGTACATAATTAATACTGTCTTGCCTTTATTCATTCCCATCGCCACCTCGCCACACATGGAATAACAACCCCCTTCCCCCTCATGTGTGTGAGGTAGCGCTAGGAAAGACAACAAAGGCCCCATTCGTCACACACAGTCTCTAGCCGTCATGTAATAATGCACCGAAACCACAGCTCCCTTTCCACATCCAGGCCTCACAGAACTTTCCATGGTTTACCCCAGACGCTTCACATGCCCTGGTTCAATCCATTGACAGCAAGTCGACCCTGGTATACCACATCATTCCAATTCACTCTATTCCTTGCACGCCTTTCACCCTCCTGCATGTTCAGGCCCCGATCACTCAAAATCTTTTTCACTCCATCTTTCCACCTCCAATTTGGTCTCCCACTTCTCCTCGTTCCCTCCACCTCTGACACATATATCCTCTTGGTCAATCTTTCCTCACTCATTCTCTCAATGTGACCAAACCATTTCAAAACACCCTCTTCTGCTCTCTCAACCACACTCTTTTTATTACCACACATCTCTTACCCTTACATTACTTACTCGATCAAACCACCTCACACCACATATTGTCCTCAAACATCTCATTTCCAGCACATCCACCCTCCTCTGCACAACTCTATCCATAGCCCATGCCTCGCAACCATACAACATTGTTGGAACCACTATTCCTTCAAACATACCCATTTTTGCTTTCCAAGATAATGTTCTCGACTTCCACACGTTCTTCAAGGCTCCCAGAATTTTCACTCCCTCCCCCACCCTATGATTCACTTCCACTTCCATGGTTCCATCCGCTGCCAAATCCACTCCTACATATCTAAAACACTTCACTTCCTCCAGTTTTTCTCCATTCAAACTTACCTCCCAATTGACTTGACCCTCAACCCTACTGTACCTAATTTAGCAACACAGCAACAAAGCGACAAAGCAAAATAAAAAAAAAAAAAATATATATATATATATATATATATATATATTTTTTTTTTGCCGCTGTCTCCCGCGTTTGTGAGGTAGCACACACATATATATATATATATATATATATATATATATATATATATATATATATATATATATATATATTTTTTTATACTTTGTCGCTGTCTCCCGCGTTTGCGAGGTAGCGCAAGGAAACAGATGAAAGAAATGGCCCAACCCCCCCCACACACATGTATATACATACGTCCACACACGCAAATATACATACCTACACAGCTTTCCATGGCTTACCCCAGACGCTTCACATGCCTTGATTCAATCCACTGACAGCACGTCAACCCCGGTATACCACATCGCTCCAATTCACTCTATTCCTTGCCCTCCTTTCACCCTCCTGCATGTTCAGGCCCCGATCACACAAAATCTTTTTCACTCCATCTTTCCACCTCCAATTTGGTCTCCCTCTTCTCCTTGTTCCCTCCACCTCCGACACATATATCCTCTTGGTCAATCTTTCCTCACTCATCCTCTCCATGTGCCCAAACCACTTCAAAACACCCTCTTCTGCTCTCTCAACCACGCTCTTTTTATTTCCACACATCTCTCTTACCCTTACGTTACTCACTCGATCAAACCACCTCACACCACACATTGTCCTCAAACATCTCATTTCCAGCACATCCATCCTCCTGCGCACAACTCTATCCATAGCCCACGCCTCGCAATCATACAACATTGTTGGAACCACTATTCCTTCAAACAAACATATATATATATATATATATATATATATATATATATATATATTTCTTCTCTCTCACATACTTGCTCACTGTTTCCCATGTTCGTGAAATAGCAACAGATAAAGATGAAAAAAATTCCTCATTCACTGATGTCCATTCTTAACACTTGTAATGCACTGAAACCACAGCTCCCTATCCATAACCAGGCCCCACAGACCTTTCCGTGGTTTCCCCCAGCTGCTTCAGCCTTAGTTCAGTCCACAGACAGCAGGTTGACTCATATATACCACATTGCTCAATTTCACTATTCTATGGAAGAATTTCCCCTCATCCATGTTCAGGCCCTGAGCACTCAAAATATTTTTCACTTCATCTTCCATTTCTAATTTGGTCTCCCCTTCTCATTGTCACCTCCACTTACAACACATAAGTCCTCTCTATCAACCTCTCCCCATTCATTCTCTCATATCAAAATCATTTCAGAAAACTTTCTTCAAAGTAATCACATGATCTAACTATCCTCCACCACTTCTGAAACCACATTATTGCTCCCTAATCTGATGCTCTATACATGCCTTCACCCTCTCAATCACCTCTCTCCCATACAACTTGCAGTTACACTCAACAAACTTATATCTTTTTAGTTCAAACACTAACCTTTCAACAATGCCCCTATACATGCAATCTGCAAATCCTCAAGCATCACACCATGATCCATACATACAATGAAAATCCTAACTAGATAATCAGCCTCACATCCAGTGGGCAGGACCACAGGTCATGGAGTGTAGTGACATTAAATGTGTCTATGTGGAAGAGTGAGGGACAACTGAGCAGCATGTTTAGTACCTTCACTGTGGTATGTGTATCAATTGCCAAGAAGGGTCTTGAGATATGGTGAACCAATGTTTGTGGTGTTGTAGGGATGGGAGATGTCAAGAGCTCACATGAGAAGTGTAGCCTGCATATGTTTGGGGAGAGTGGTTTTAAGATGAGTGTGTCTGCTGGGGTGGCCTTTAAGATTGAGTTGAAAGGGCTGTTGTTTAACAGTTATTGGATTATTTTTGAGTACATGTTTTGTAAATGAGTTTTTAATAATGTAGGTTGCTGCTGAAGTGTAAGCAGAGATAAGCTTTATTATTTCTATCTGAGCAATGGTAATTAATTATAGAGTGGTTTGGATAGGAAGGGTCTGGTGTGGATGCAAATATTTGAGTGCCAAGTAAACTGAGGGGGAATTGTACCAGGAGGATCTTCATTCCACCAAGTAGGTGTTGTGTGCAAGTGATTGCTCGGCAGTCATAAATCATTCTGAGTGCTCTGCTTCCAGAGGTTTGCAGCTTTGTTATATCCTCTTTTGAGAAGATGGATGGCCAGGCAACCTATGTTGTATGTAGTTTAGGATGCAGTAATTAAATTTTACATACACTAGCAAATTCTTTTTCATATCCAAATCTGATACAACTCAGTGCTCTGTAAGCATTAGTTTATTTGAGGCTTTTGTATTGATGATTGTGGTATGAACTGCGAGTGTCCCATGTACTGTACATGATGCCTAAAAACGTTTTGTTGGCCATACAAGATAATGGAAGGGTGCAGGTTATAGTAATGTCCGTCTAAGATTAAAAGAGTAACTAAAGACTTCTGTTCGATGCAGACACTCTGTTCTGGGTGAACCATTTTTCAGTTGTATAATGTGCTGTTGCATGTTTGTTGTTCCCTCCATGGTCTATAAGAATAAATAGGAGGTTGTGCAGGAGGAGCTGCTTCTTTGGAAACTCCATTTAGGGGTTTTACATGAACCTCTGTCTAGCACTCCATAATTAGAAAACTCCTTACTTCAGCACAAGAATACAGGTGTTCAGTGAAATGGCATTAGTGTAACTTAATGCTTTGTTGTCTGGATATTTCCTAGGCAGCCATGCTTCAAAACATTTAACTGTTTACTATGCTACAGGCCCAAAGTGGTTCTCCTTTCCAAATTCTTTGCATTTTGCCCTCATAACAGCATCTAACAAGTACCTTAAGATCCAGTGGTGAGTGCAAAAATGTTACTAGTAAGACAAGAAAGCCCACTGTACATGATTATGCAACATTTAGGACTCATGAGAATTAGGGTACATTATTGACCTGCAATACTTATACTTCAAACTCGAGGCTAATTACGAGAAAAGTTACTTTTATATTCTTTACATACAGTGAAAAGTTAGCACCTTATCAATCTCTCATCATGGATTAAGTGCATGCTGGATGTAATATGAGTATTATCACAATTCCATATTTTCAGGCTATATTAATCACTATTGTTTTTGTCATGATCTATGTTCAACTGTCCTTTGTGCCATTCAGAATCTGAAAACCCTTTAACTGTGATGCAGTGACATAAGAAAAAGTAATGAAGTTTTAATGCAGAATCAACAGGAGTGTCTTGGTTTATCACCATTAAGAGAGGACCTTTCATATTCTTTAATTATAGGTTTATGTTTGATTCTGGGCCGGCAAATCTTTCATCTATAATCCTTGTTTTACCCTGCATTTTCCCTTCCTACTTTTTTTGAAGGGGAAACTTAGGTTGGTGAGTACACATTTTTTTTAAATGCCCAATGCTCTTCTAAAACTATTCTAGCGAGAGTTACAATTCTACTGATGTGATTTCCACTGGTTCCCTCAATTAAATTTACTGTACAAGTGAAGCTGACATTTACCTAAATAACCACAGTTGTAAAAAGTAAAACTTATTTGTAGCTATTGAGAAAATACTACATGTTTCGACCTATTTGATCCTCTAGCAAGTCCCCTTGGTAATACTAGGTACCCTAATCTGGCAAAATTTCTAATTTGGCAACCAGTTGGCCCTAAGGCTGCCAGACTAGATACAAGGGTGTATATGTAAATTTTATCATGTCCAACAGTACTGTCAATACTTCACATGCATGAAACTTTCAAATTAACTTGAATTCTATATCTAACTCAATACTATCCATTCACAAGTTCCCACATTCCACTAGAATTAATCACATATTTCTTGGGTCTGTTGTCTGGAAATAAAGTTTTTTGTGGGTTTGGATGATCTACAAACAACTGAAAGACTTTCCTAAGATCCTGGCAAAAATGTGGGGGCTCAACTTTTGGAGATGTTGAAAAGTTTCTTAATAACAAGTCATCAGGAAATTGCAAATAGAAACTAAACCAGTCTATGTTAGAATAATAAAAGGGACCAATGGCAATTGTTCCAGAAATGTGGTCATAGAGGTCATATAATCTCCCATCTCCAGACATCCACCGAGAAGCTGATCTCAGGGGCAAGTTTGGCTCATGTGATTTAAAAAAAGCAGGGAATACGGATCCAGTTTGCACCTCCACACCCACCCCATACACAATTGGTTGTGGTCCATTGCTACCTTGCAAAGTATTTAGCCGACAGGTACACCAGAGTGATAGTTGGAATGAACACTTGTGATGGATAAACATGCCCAAGATCTTTAATGAAAGGTGTTCTGCTTCATTTTTTGATGCTTCATTACTTCCTTTTTCTGGTAAGTATCCTCCAACTACACACAATTGAAGACCTTCCACTTCTCTCTCAATGCTAGTTATCTTCTCAACCATGGCACTAATGGCTGCTTCTTCATTCTTACTACCATCAAAGTGAGCAACACCAACAGTTCCTGATGGGTGTCTAATTATGACAATATGGCAAGTGGTGGCATCATCAGACCCTACAGTCTTTACTTTTGAATCGTTTCCTGGTACAACACCAAACTCACCTTGTGCAACATACAAGGAGAATTCTGGTTGTATACATCTTGCACTCTGATGAACAAAACTCAATGCTTTCTCAACAACATTAGGATAACAGGTATAGAGCTCATCTGTGGAATTTGGACATGTAATTAATGGAGTTCCTTCAACCACTATAACCATATCTGCCTATGTTAAACAGACTGAACCACTATTCCATCTATCCTCTTCGGTGACTATCTTTCCTAGTGCAAGTCTTCTGCCAGTCCACCCTGAAAGAGAAGAGGGAATTTGTCTTCCAAACAGCAAGAATGAAAATTTGAAGACACTAATATAATGACTCCATAAATGATATTTAAGCTCCTAAGATGCAATAAACACTAACAATCTTGCAGAAGATACCAACAGATTAAGAAAACAAAAGTGCAACTAAAAAAAATACTCCACTCACTAAGAGATGTACATATGCACGATTAAATCAAATGAAAAATGGGACAAATTTGGAAATACATACCGGATATACAGTATATGCATCTATGGTAGAATTAAAGATAAATGGGTAAAGCTGCAGAAAATAAGTCAAGCATGTGCTTTCATACATATAAATCACTTTATCTATTCCAGTATTGATCTCACAGACAACGTCCTGGAATAGGATATACAGCCTGTGCCTACAGCTCTTGAGATACGGAGCCACACCAATTCAAATTTCAAGATATATACCACTTTTCTATGCCTTCCAAAGTTAGTTGAGTTTTTCAAAACAGTACTTCTTTTAGACAACACTGCATAATTACAAGAGGGAATAGCAAAATTTCAGACAAAAATGGCAACACATATAATGTAAGGAAAATCTGACCACACAATCTCATATCTGTTATGAAAAATTCTGAATTTCTTCAAAACCTTGGAGGCATGACCTATGGTAGTTCTTTATGCTTGAGAAACTAGAGTATAAATAGTAACAAGAAAATTTCAAATCCTCTGCCAGAAGCAATAAAACAAATTTTGGAAACGCAGTTCTATACAGTATGAGCTTTGGACTAAGGAAACGCAGTTCTATACAGTATGAGCTTTGGACTAAGTCAGGTCTTGCCTTTAATCAGATTTTATCATGATAAACTTTGCAGGGTTTTTTTCAGTGATAAATGTTCTGATATCTAGAATCAAGATAATACCTTCAGAATTACAACGATCAAAAATATATACCTATGCTTATTACAGCTTACAAGCTATCACCACATACATAATATATAATTTTCTTTACCATATCTTAATGTATTAAGTCACAAATAGCAACTGGTTGTCTTCAAATATGAAATAATGTGATTAGTTATCTACTTCATTTATTATACTTTGTCGCTGTCTCCCACGTTAGCAAGGTAGTGCAAGGAAACAGATGAAAGAATGGCCCAACCCACCCACATACACATGTATATACATACACATCCACACACGCACATATACATACCTAAACATTTCAACGTATACATATAAACATATGTACATAATTCATACTTGCTGCCTTTATTCATTCCCGTCACCACCCCACCACACATGAAATGACAACCCCCTCCCCCACATGTGCGT